>NC_041385.1:746099868-746139021 GCF_002162155.2 Triticum dicoccoides | reverse complement strand
CCCCCAACACTCACTCTTCATCCAGAGGCAGCATCGATCGGCATCAGTTAGCAGCAGTAGCGAAGGAATCGCTCGATCGGGTTCAGTTAACAGCCATCGATCGATCGCTCGGGTTCAGTAACGTGTAGCCTGCAGTGCTATCGCTCGGGTACAGTTAGAGCCCAATGCCTCGCTCGGGTTCAGTTAGAGCCAACGCCTCGCACACACGCGCGTACGTGTACGAGAGAAACGCGCATCACTCTGCCCCCGACCACCCACCGTAACCGGGAACTCCCCGAAATTTTTCGCGCCCTCACTTCTACCATGGTTTTTTCCGTCATGGATGGCCCAAAGAATGTCATGCAGCTGCGTCTCCGGCCCGCCCAGGACGAAAAGCCCATTTTCTGTCATGATTTTTTGTCATAGAAGTAGGAGCCCACCACATCTATGATGATACCGTGTTTTGTCACAATTATCGTCATAGAAGTGTCATAAGTATGACAAAAAAAATTTCGCTCGGCCCAAAATGTCACGGATGTGTCTTTTTTTGTGGTGCATGCTCGAAGGCTGTGGGCTAGGATTGAGAGCGGAGCAGTATGAATCGGGCAAGGTTTGTCCAATAGTTCGTCAAGAACGGACCTGTGTCCCGTAAAGGGTTTGTTTTTCCTGCCCATGGACTGGTATTCTGGTGATTCGCCAGGATGTCTCCATTTAACTCGGGTCGCACACTGCATTAAGTCAGCGAGCTCCAACTGAGTTTTCTGGGCCCTCCATGTGATTTCCATTGCAAAATATTTTTGTACTACTTGTGATAGTTCTGCAAAGATCTATATGTGGCGACGGTCGAGGGCATTCAAAATTCCCTCATAGGTGCAGTTACGATGAAAAACCGAAACTACATGATTGTCCGAGCAGTCTTCAATCTTCTTTTTTACAAGTAGGAATCTGGCCCAGAAGTGGTGGACCATTTCCTGAGGCTGCTGCCACACATACATCGGGTTGTATATATCTGGGGGACCTGAATTGCTTGGAGAATATATATTGTGGTGGGTGGGTGGATTAAATTTTAGATCTAGTCCCACGTCTGAGTTTGTAACCAGCAAGGCATCCGAAGTGACAAGTTCGGTTCCGGGGAGGAGCGAGGGCTCCTGCAATCCTACGCCTGAGCCAGAGTCTAGAGGGCGTAAGGTCCCATCCGGGGTGGGGGGAGTATCCGGCTCAGGGGATTCGAAGATCCGAACATACTTAGTCTTCAATACGGGGGGAGGGGTGTCTTTGGCCTGCTCTTCAACAACCGCCACGAGATGGGTGGTCGGCGGGTGATTGATTTCCCTCTCGTCGGGCTTGAGTCTGATCCGATCATAGTCCGTAGAGACCCCTAGCACTACAAAAAAAGACACATCCGTGACATTTTGGGCCGAACAAATTTTTTTTCTGTCATACATATGACACTTCTATGACGATAATTGTGACAAAACCTGGTATCATCATAGATGTGGTGGGCTCCTACTTCTATGACAAAAAATCATGACAGAAAATGGGCTTTTCGTCCTAGGCGGGCCGGAGACGCAGTTGCATGACATTCTTTGGGCCGTTCATGACGGAAAAAACCGTGGTAGAAGCGAGGGCGAGGAAAATTTCGGGGAGTTCCCGGTTACGGTGGGTGGTCGGGGCCCGAGCGATGCGCGTTTCTCTCGTACACGTATGCGTGTGTGTGCGAGGCGTTGGCTCTAACTGAACCCGAGCGAGGCATTGGGCTCTAACTGAACCCGAGCGATTGCACTGCAGGCTACGCGTTACTGAACCCGAGTGATGATCGATGGCTGTTAACTAAACCCGAGCGATCGATTCCTTCGCTACTGCTGCTAACTGAAGCCGATCGATGCTGCCTCTCTGGATGAACAGTGAGAATTGCCGGGGGGTTTGGATGAACAGTGAGCGGTAGGAGTGGATGAACAGGACCCGTGGCGTTGCCTTTGGATGAACAGGACCCCATGGTGTGGAGGGCTGGATGAACAGGACGACCCTGTGGAGGGCTGGATGAACAGTAGATGGTGGAGGGGTGGATGAACAGTAGCCCTTGGAGGGGTGGTTGAACAAGAGCCCGTGGAGAGGGATGGTTGAATAGTAGCCGGTGGAGTAGCACGCGGCGGAGGCTGGATGAAGAGGAGCCCGTGGAGGCTGGAGGAGGTCGACGGTGGATGAACAGTAGCCCGTGGAGGCTGGAGGAGGTCAACGGTGGAGATGAACAATATCTCGTGGAGTCCCGTTTTGCGGTACGCCACACCCCTCCCGATGAATAGGACCCCCATTTCGACCGTAGCGCTCCAACACAAGTCCGTTTCGTCCGTTTTGCGGTACGCCACACCCCTCCCGATCAACAGGACCCCCGTTTTGACCATAGATGGTCCGTTTCCTCCATTTTGCGGTACGCCACACCTCTCCCGATCAACAGGACCCCTGTTTCGACCGTAGGAGGTCCGTTTCCTCCGTTTTGCGATACGCCAGACCCCTCCCGATGAACACGACCCCCGTTTCGAACATGGCGGTCGAACACAAGGCCGTTTCCTCAATTCTGTGGTACACCAGGCCTCGTTTCCATCGCCTGTTCCGTCCAAGCCTCCCGATGAACACGACCATGCATTCCGTTCCGACCCAGCCGGTTGGCTCCCACCCGTTCCGTTGCCTCCCGATGAACACGACGCATTCCGTTGCATCCCGATGAACACGACGCATTCCGTTGCCACCCCATGAACACGATGACGATGCTGTTTCTCCATTCCGACCCAGCCAATGTACACGAGCCCTGGTCGTACGTATATATGCGCGAGTAGGCATTCGAGTAGGCATTCGAGACCCCGCCCGTATGTACACATACGTGGCCGTATTTTCTCTCTTGCACCATGGACGTTGTACGTACGTGTACATGCTACGTGCGCGCCTCTACTACGACATGTGCGCGCCTCTATATCCACCAGTATATATGTACGTACACCTTCGCGACCAGAATGACAACGCTACGTACGCTTCCACCAGGTGGGTCCCGACTGTCAGGCACTTCCTTGCGTGCGAAGATGTAGCTGGTGGGTCCCAGCAGTCAGGGGGAAATGTTTTTTTTGTGAAATATGGTGGCCCGTCCGGTGGATCCCCGCTGTCAGGTGGAGGAATAATTATTTTGCAGGTAATAAGGAGGCACTTCCTTCCTGCGGCCGTGGACCCAGCTGTCAGCCTCTCCACGTACAGTTCACGTCTAATGGAAGCCGTTCCTTGACCACGTTGACCACGCCGCATCGAGAGCACCAGGGCGGTGGACGACGGTGAGGCCTAGGAAGGGGACAACACGGAGCCGGGGAAGACGTGGCAGTGGATGCCCACGCGTAGAGGAGTACGAGGGTTCACTGGTTCGCTGCGGTGTGAGGCTGTCATTGCCGCTGAATAATAGGGGGTGTGGGTGAGTAGAGGGATGGCGTGGCCAGCGATGGGAGTAGTAGGCAGTGGTGAGGCCTCCGCCGCATCATAGCCAGCCACGTGAGGCAGGAGCACGAGGCATGACCGGCGCTGGTTTGGACGGCTGGAGCAAGAAGACTAGAGGTTGAAGAAGCACTACGGCCGTTGGATGGACATCGTATGGTCACTGGAGCTAGAATCGTGCATATTGACTAAGTTGACAAAGCCCTCCGTCCCCGTCAACTTAGTAGGCCCACAAGTCAGCCTCCCACCAAGGCGGGTCCCAACTAGCAGGGGGGTATTCATTTTTTATGCGTAATAAGGAGGCACTTCCGGTGGGTCCAAGCTGACAGCAGGGGGAACGTTTTTTTCGCGAAATATGGTGGCCCGTCGGGTGGGTCCCAGCAGTCAGGGGCAAATGTTTTTTTTCGCGGAATACATGTGGCCCGTCCGTGAGTCCCTGCTATGAGGTGGAGGAATAATTATTTTCCGCGTAATAAGGAGGCACTTCCTTGCGGCTGTCATGGACCCAGCTGTCAGCCTCTCCATGTACAGTATTCTTCCGATGGAATTCGGTCATTGACCACATTGGCCACGCCGCGCCGAGAGCACCACGGCAGTGGACGACGGCAAGGCCTAGGAAGGGGACGACGTGGAGCAGGGGAAGACGCGGTAGTGGATGCCCACGCGGAGAGGAGTACGAGGGTTCACTGGTTCAGCTGCGATGTCGTCGCTGCAAAATAACAGGGGGTGTGGGTGAGTGGAGTGGAGGGATGGCCTGGCCAGCGTTGGGAGTAGTATGGGGGCGGTGAGGCCTCCGCGGCAGCACAGCCGGCCACAGGAGGCAGGAGTAGGCGACACGACTGGCGCTGCTTTGGGCGGCTGGAGCAAGAAGACCAGAGGTTGAAGAAGCACTACGGCCGTTGGATGGACAGCGTATGGTCAGTCGAGCTAGAATCGTGCATATTGACTAAGTTGACAAAGCCCTTCGTCCCCGTCAACTTAGTAAGCCCACTATACTAGGTCCCAGCTAGCAGGGGGAGTATTCATTTTTTTGTGTATAATAAGGAGGCACTTCCTTGCGTGTGAAGATATAGCTGGTGGGTCCAAGCTGTCAGCAACGATAACGTTTTATTTTGCAAAATACAGAGGCCCTTTCGGTGGGTCCCATATGTCAGGTGGAGGAATCATTATTTTGCGCGTAATAAGGAGGCATTTCCTTGCGTGCGGCCGTGGACCCAGCTGTCAGATGCATGTCGGTCGTTGACCATGTTGACCACACCACACCGTGAGCACTAGGGCGGTGGACGACGGTGAGGCCTAGGAAGGGAACGACACGGAGCTAGGGAAGACTCGACAGTTATTTCCCATGCGGAGGGGAGTACGACTGTATGAGGGTGTACTGGTTCGTCTGCTGTCACCGGAGAATAACAGCAGGTGTTGGACTGTGGGTGAGTAGAGGGATGGCTAGGCCAGCGATGGGAGTATGGTGGGGCGGTGAGGCCTGCGCGGCAGCACAGCCGGCCGCGGGGAGGAGGGAGCAGGCAGTCCCGCCGGCGCCTGTTTGAGCTGCTGGAGCAGGAAGAGCAGAGATTGAAGAAGCACGACGGCCGTTGGATGGACATCCAACAGTATACAGGCCATCTGTGGAAAGTCTCAAATCTGTGGAAAACAGCTTACAACCCATCTACCATTATTTCAAATAATTTACAGCCCATTTGCTAATTCTTACGGGTTTTTTTGGAGCCCATATTCTTTTTGTTAGCATTTCAGCCCATATTGTGGCCACGGTTAAAAAATTATACGAAATTTTGCATATGTCGGTGCAGGCTGAACTATTTTTAATCCCAAAATTTCGAGTCACATTCAGACTGAATTTAAAAATAAATGTATATCAATATAAAATCCAATAAATTGTCCATGCATAAAAATCAATGCAATTTAAAATCTCAAAATGAAAAAAAGATATTTGAAACTAATTGCCGGTTTGATGTGTTTTAAAAATGTACAGCCCATTTCTCATTACTGATAGGCCATTTTCTCGGCCAGCCGAATGAAGCTCCCCTCGTCTTGAAAGATTTGTAGCCCAACAGGCCTGATAAAGTGACTTACTTGACAAATCACAAAAAAACTGGGCTAGCCATTTTTAGAAAGAAAAAAAACCACTGGGCTGGTGTGTGGTAAACATAAAAGAAAAGGCTGTCTAGACAGGCCAGAGTGTCCCGCACAGCCAAGTTGACACCCTGCTTCCGTCTCAAAAACAAATTAGATAAATGCCACTCCAATTATGGCGATTCATAAAAATGCCACTACAATTTCCAAACTTTGAAAAATGCCACTGCAATTTTTGCAAACTTTGAGAAACGCCACTGCAGTTTGCAACCTTTGAAAAATGCCACTCCATACTTCAAAAAATGCCACTAGAAATGGCACGAAATGGCATTTTTTAAAAGTTTGGAAATTGCAGTGGCATTTCTCGGATACACCATATTTGGAGTGGCACTTATGAAATTAATCCAAAACAAAAATAACTGGGCGAGCTGCTCGGTCCCTGGTGTCAGCCGCTCATTGTGCATTTCTCTCGTTTATTGACTATGTTGACAATGGCATGGGACCCAGATGTCAGAAATCCACTAGGAGGAACCATTTTTTTATTGGCTTGAAATAAAGAGGCACTTGCTTGCGTACTGCCATGACCTGCTGTCATCCTCTCCACGTACAATCATCTCCTGATTGTGTACACGTCAACTTGCTAGGCCCACAAGTCATCCTCTAAACCCGTGGAGGACAAATACAACCCACTTAAAAAAATAACAGCCCATTCCATACATTCAAACAGAAAGTTCAACATTCAGAGCAAAGTAACAGGTCTGATCCACATATAGAGTACTGAACTTCCACGTTGACAACCATCATAGCCAAGTTAACTATCTACTCCCACTAATACTCTAGTAGCGTACAAGTACTAACTTACTCTTAGCTAACTAGACGATGTCGGCCGCCATCAATGGTACACGCTAAACGTCGGCACCGGCGTCCTGTGCCTCGCCTCGGACTTGCCAGAGGTGCAATAGGGCGCGTTGCTCGCGCGCGTTGGCCCTTTCCATGCCGGCGTGGTCCACCAAAGCTTCGGCTTCCAAGCGGGAAACCCACTTGACGAGCTGGTAGTAAAAATCGGCGTCGCGAATGCGCGCGTGCCCGACAGCCTCCAGGGCTATTTGCCGGGCGCCGGCCTCCATGTAGCCGGCCCAGTTGCAGGCGCTCTGGTCGCGACTCAGAGCATCGGTGCGCTGCTGCTCCATGTCCCGCTGGTGGCGCAAATCGGTGATACGCTGCTCCTCCGCCAGGCGGTCGCGCTCCAACAACTCCTACTCCTCCGCCATGCGATCGCGCTCCAACAACTCCTCGATCTGTGCATTGCCATCTAAAGACAGATAGAATGCCTCCTCCCTCCATCTACCTTCCGGTGAAAAACCGAACACTAGTTCCGGCGGTGATAGCCTCCGGCGTCGCCTACCGTGGACGGGCGGGGGCATGGCGAACGTGGCGAGCGACGTCGGGCTGGTGGGGGCTTATGAGGATATGGCGAGTTGGGTCCCAGTGGCACCGGAGAAGGACGGGAAACAGTACTTATAGGGGGAATGTAGCGCGGCGGTCATCGGAATTCAATACATAATGGCTTAGCGCGCCAGCTTGCTGTGGAAAACTAGGGAAACTAAAATTATGACTATGTCGTCCCATCCCGTCTGGGTCGCACGCCGGCATGGCGGTCAAACAATTGCACTCGAATCATCTCCCTCCTTGTCAATAATGATTCCACGGATTTAAAAAGCCCGCAACAATTAAAGCTTATCTTTTTTTGCATCAGCATTAATTACGGTCGGCTGCATGCAGGCACTCAGAATCGCTCGCAGGCAGTACGCAAACCAGCATGCAACGAGTCGCAGCCGAGGGCACGCATGCAGCCACTTAAATCGCTGGAATTAATTAGGCTTAAACTTCTGCATGCCGTTAATTATTGCCATGCCTTGGTCTTGTTGCTTTGCTCACGGGACTAATAAACCCGGACGGAGAGAGTACCTTGGTTGGTGAGAGGTTTGAATTAAGCCCTACAAACCTGAAAGGAGGTACTAGTACGTGCGTGATCTGCTATTTATTCATGTAGGATCGAGTGGGTCGTTTCTTGAATTGAGCCCTGCAAACCGGAAAGGAGGTAGTACGTGCGTGATCCGCTATTTATCCATGTAGGATCGATAGTGTAGCTTGTCAGTTTCTTCAAAGGTAGGCAGTTTTATCCGTGTAGGATCGGTAGTGTAGCTTGTCAGTTTCTTCAGAGGTAGGCATTTTTATTCAAAAAACTGCCACTTCGCATCTTGCGTTGCAAATAAAACTGCCAGGAGCGCACTTGTAGGCTAGCTAGTGATCGATCAGTAACTTGTAAACACTGGGCGAACAGAAATAAGTAACTGTTAATGCATCTCAATGATTCACAAATCATATACAAATATGTAGCTCCAAAAGCAAAGATCAGCCACTTCGGATCTTGCGTCGCAACTAAAACTAACTAGTACGATTCCCATACATAAGATCAACATGTTAATGCATCTCAATGATTCACAGATCATATACAAATATGTAGCTCCAAAAGCAAAGATCTAGAAAAAACATCTGTTCTTCCTACTAACATCGATGCTTCTCTTGGCCAACATTCAGTACAGACTGGAAGACAAATTTGTTTGTGAAGTCTACAATTCCTCTTGCAAACGTAAGTGGTTTCACCAACAGCTGGAACCATGAGAATGGACCACACATGTTGGAGGAACATCCACTACAATATGATTTGGTCTTCTCTCGATCACACCGCGAGAATATTTTCGGAATACAAACTTTAACTTATTCAAAATGATGCCCATTGTATAATCAGACCAAAGCAATGAAGCACCTAGTGTTGGCCAGTAAATAGTATAGTACTACTTTTCCGCAGTCCATGATGTGACTATCCAATCTTTGTGTCTATTTTCAAATGGCACTGCATGCGGTGACAATACTATTCTCTTGTGTAGTTCAACCAAACTTGAGGACACTTTGTTTGTTTGCCAAATAGCAACGGGCAGACATCTCTGTCTGCACAAATATCAAGCAGCTAGTAAACATATACCACACCATGTATTTTCGGTTTAAACATGTCTCTTCCGCTTAGCATATGTCATGTTCTGCACTGGACAATCTGATACAGTTATGTTTTGCCCTGGACAATTTCATACTGAATTGATTTGCTGGTTCAGAGCAGAAATATAGCGCCTATTCTTCATCAGACCAAGGATATCCATGTTCGCAGTGATGGAAGAGGTGAAATCGATACAACCAAAATTGAGCATCCAATCATTGAATCATGTCCTGCACCTCCAATGTAGGTCCACCCTGCCAATAAATTCACATGCAAACTACTAGTATTACTATCTAATGATAGTACAAAAAGAGTAGCAAGATAGTAGCAAACCATGTTCCTTCATAATGAACAACTCATAGTGCCACCAATTGGATATAAAGGTTTGGAAAAAACATGCTCCTAATGTTGAACCAGTTGGACTTTTTGTGCAGTTCCACTAAAATCGAGCATCCCTGTTTGCATAGATATTCAAAGTGTGATTAATATTAAAGTGGCACTAGTTGAAGCATACACTCACAAATATAAGCATTCCAATTTCTTAATGGGAAAAGGTAGCAAGACTGTTTCTAACCACCTGTTTGAAGGAATAAATAAATCAACAGCGGCTGATGTCAGGAAGGCATACATAGTTTTTTTCTGAAAAACTGAGCCATTCCTAACCTTTCCTCTTCTTTTAAGCAAAATTTGTGCAGTTCTACTAAAATAAAATGACATCACCGCCTTGACAATTCAGTTACACTGTACAAAAGGAAATGACTTAACATTACATCATGATGTCAGGTATGTAGTCGTCAGACATTAGAGACAAACATATAGACCTCCTCCGATAACATAATGAACATTAATTTTATCAAAGGTGTGACTAGCTTTACTGGGATAATTTGAGTGAACTCTACAGCCTCTGTTCCTTAATATAAGACATTTTTGCGGTTCAACTTAAAGTACCCAAAAGTCTAGTATTTAGAAAAACAGGTAGTAGTTTTCTTGAGCACATATCTGGGAAAGCTTGCCACACTTTATTTATGTCCATACGCTAATGCAACACCATTCGAATACTACAAATATACACTAATCCAGTGGCTAGTGCAATAGTAGAGTAGCTAGTGCATGTAAATTTTTTAGAGGTCAAACTTTGGAAACTTTGATCAGGTTTACGCAAATGTTATTTATATCTACAATACCAAAGATACATCATACAAAACTACATCTCATGGTGAATCTAATGGTATATGTTTGCCATACTAGATGTAATTCTTTTTCTCCATGTACATGGTCAAACTTTGTGATGTTTGACTTTTCAATAAATCTATATGCTATGGACCGAGGAGAGTGCCTCAGTCGAGACAGATCAAGTGTGTGTGAATGAGAATGAGTAAGTGTGCAAAAAGAGTATGTGTGTGTGAAAGAGAAAGTGACAACAAACGAGAAATTAGAGAGAGAGTGTGTATTTTCGTTTCTTATGCGAACATATCACGCATGCATCTCCGAGATGGAAAAGCAAGGCGAGGAGATACACGAAGATAGCTAGTGTGTGATTGTTTGCAACGGAGAGAGACACCCCTGTAGCACATGTCCAATAGAGGTCTGGCCAACAAGGAAAAAAGGTCGAGAGGGACACATGGATGGCATGGACGCATGGGGAGGGAGAGAGGGTGTGTTTGTGATAGAGAGATCCCCTCGAGATCGTGAGGGGACTATATGGGTGGGAGATCGAGGGAGTGCGTGCGCAATAGAAAGATGCCCCGAGAGAAATCGAGATAGACCATGCACATGTTTGTGATGGAGACTAAGATTAGCTAGTCATATACATATAGGGGGGACAGTGTGTGCCTACAATTGAGTGAGAGACCATCATACTTGGCTAGCTGGGCATGAGATTGTGTGTGTGTGTGTGTGTGTGATATGGAGAGAGAACAAGGGAGAGAGATAGAGTTTTAGATGGGCCTATCAAGCGCGAATGAGATATGCAAGTGTATGTGTGACCCAGGTGGATGGAGAGTTTAAGAGAGGGGGGAAGAGCTCCGAGACGACATAGTGGTGCGTGAGAGAGTTACGGGCAAAGAGCCAAGGAATTTGTGTGCGTATGATGAGTGCACCCAAGATATCTAGCTTGGACTAGCTAGAGTATCATACATAGTGTGCGATAGAGACCTATAGATGGTTTATATATGCATGTGAACTAGAAAGACCCCCCCCCCACACACACACAAAGAGAGAGAGAGAGATGGATAGAAAGGGAGAGGGAGCAACAAGGTTTTTGTGTTGGATGTGTGCGACGGAATTGAAGATTGTCGGCGAGAGAGAGATAGAGAGAGAACAGGAGTCCGGGAGAGGGGGAGGTCGCGTTTTATGCATCAAAGACTGATATAAACCATGTTTCGATATAAACTTGCATTCAAATATTTAAATTGGAGAACATGTTGTCTGCAATCCACACATGAACGGATATATGCGTATATCAAACAAGTTCATTAATTTTTCTTTCAACATGGTCATGGAGTACTATAATACTATACAACATGCTACTCGATTGAGGTGTTCAATTTTGGATTTAGTTCACTATTTTGACCTACTGAACGAGCTATTTCATTGAATCGAGATATTTCATTTTGGGTTTGATTCGCGTTTTTGAGTGGGTCAACTATTTGTCATATAGTAAATCGCTAGCAATGAGCATGTAAAAACACATTACTCCCGAGCATCATCTCTCCATCTAAAAAATAAGTGGCAAACTAATATTTCAAAATTTGATTCGAATCGACTTGGTAAGGTAGACGTGGATGCTCGTTCTCCCAAAATTTGAATGAACCGTTAAACATCCTCTCTACTAGGTGGAATTCGCCCGAGCAAATAAATGGGAGACGCGAAATTACCGTCCTATGTGGGACACGCATCAATTGGCCAGTTGTACATCGAGGGTAGGTTTGTAACTTCATCCAAGCGCGCCTTCTCCTCGGCCGAAATGACATGTGCCAAATAATTCATAAACCATGGTCGGAAAAACACGCTCTCCTCGCCCGAAATTGCTCGCGCCCACTATTTCAAAACACGCTCTCCTCGCCTGAAATCGCTCGCGCCCACTATAGTTCAATACACGCCCTCCTCGCCAAAAATCGCTCCCGCCCAATATTTGGGGAGAAGCAAAGTTACTCTACTATCCCCGACCCTCAGTACACAGACCCAAGCCGAGAAGCCTATAGGCAAGGGTAGAACTGTAACTCCCCCTCACATTTCAGATAAATGCGTCCGTAAGACATGTTCCACTCCCCTCCCAATTCCCCCCCGCCCCGCCCGCCCCCATTCATACCTCGTGGGCACCAAATCACCTTCTCCCCGGGAAGCTCCCTTCTCCCGAGCCACGAAACCTCAGCCCCACCTCCATGGCGCCCCCACCGCACCAATTTCACAGCCGCCCTCCTCCCTAATGCCGGAGACGCTGTCCATTTGCCCTCGTGCACTGGGCCATGTGCCTCTTACTCCATGCTACCGGTGCTGCCTCGACGACGGCCGCGTGAACCATACCGGAGCTGATTCAACCCCGCCGTTGTTCACGGCGCCGGAGTGGCTCCAACTTCGGATCCGTCCAGAGTCCTGGCGCTGCTTCCGCGTAGCCGTTGACCGTCGCGACATCACTCTTTCCCTGTCACCGGTCGCCACCACAACCACGCCAGCCTCACCGACTCGGCAGCTGGACCTGCCTACTTCACCATGCTGCCAAATAGGTCGCACCCTCATCTCAAATCACTTTATTTATGCGTCAGTTGTCTGAATTTTTATTCTGGGCCAATCGATTACCAATGAGAAGCAGCACCCCTCGAGGCAGCGGAGCTCCTAGGCTGCCGGTTGGCTGGTTTCGAACGTAAGGGTGCGGGGCCGCAAGTTAGTCACGGAAGCAGCGCTTAGATGGCTATCTTTTAGAGTTGCGTGGGTTGAAGGTACTGCCGCCGCCGGATCTGGATGACGGGGAGTCTTTGTGGATTGGTCCGGGGGCAGCGCAACCACGGCAATGCGGTGGGGCGGGGAGCGGGGTTTTGGCCGGGGCCACGGACGGTGGAGGCAGGCTGCTCTGCCGTTGCTCGCTGGCTCTTCGGGGAAGATTCCGAATAGTGTTAGCCGGGAGGCACAAGACGGCCATCAAGCCATCCGGCGTAGATCGGACAATACCAACATAAAATAAAATCGTGTGACCCCAATTTAGTCTTCAATCAACAGACGTGTGACCACTCTCGTACCTTGTTGTTGATCTCTTAGTGTATTATTTCAGATCAAAGAGATATGTCGTTCTTAACATTATGCGTTATCTGCATCTTCAGACACACCGTCTTCTGACTCACCGCAGCTGCTCCAACAAGGGAAGCATAAACCATAAGGGAGCTATAGTCCCCACTCAACAGTTCACTGCATCGAATGCGCGTGCCCGACATGGATAGCCACAACAACTGCAGGGCCATCGACAAGTCAGCACATGATGCTCACTCCTATGGATGGCAGCCAGATAGGTTGTACCCTCATCTTACTTGTGTGCAACATTTATAGCGTTGTTATTCATCTAACCATGGAAAATAGATCATCACATTTCACTGTATATTCAGGCTGATCTTGTTCTTTAGGTAACGTTGTTCCATAGTTATCATCCATCAGCCAATGCTATCCCACAGGCTGGTGATTATAGTATTATACCACTTCTAGTATTACCTATGTTGTTCTTTAATACTTTTGTGTGCCATCTAGTTACGAGTAGAAATGATACATATTCTGTAGCTTTCATCTGTGTTCGCCCTTTAGTTTATGAGACCTATTGCTGCTAGTTAACCCCAGTCCTACTATTTATGTCATCTCCTACAGGCACTCATTACATTAAATCTAACTACTAGTTGTCTTCCATGCATGTCAGATATAATTGCACACACTGATATATCCACAAGAGCCTCACGGAGCAATGTAAAGGCCAATAAAATTGATGTCAATGATACCCAATATGATGGAACATGTAAGGGAAGTTCTTCAGAAGACTTCCGGAAAGATGATGAATCCTCTTCACCCCACAAGGTCCTTGCTCTAACTTGGCCTGTGATATGGGTACAACATGCATATAATGTCCTGGAGTGTATCTACTCTGTTGCAATGCCATGTGCCTAGCATGCTGATCATGCATGTAAATATGTCATGCCTTCCTGTTTTTCAGTACCTATTCCATTCATGATAACATGTTTTCAAATTCAAGTATTGTCATTCTACTCTATCGCAATGCCATCTGCTTAATCTGGACATCATGCTTCTGAATATCTTTGTCAGGACCCGACTCGATGTCACATTGATCTAGCCGGTAACACCTCATATCACTTTGCGGCCTCACGCACGGTATTCCCACGGGTGTCGCCTTACCTTTGCCCGGGACCGTTTGCGCCTTTTGGCACACGTATATGACAGTGTCGCTAGCATCCATATGATAAGGAGCCCGGGCTGACATGGCTAGTCGTAAACCCAAAGTGACACAGACTTACAGGGACAGGCATCCATGTCCCAGCATCGAACGTGTCGGTCATCAGCGAGTGAATCCAGGCTGTAGCAGTGGGCTAGCAGGACTCCGGTATTCATCGCGTGACATTTCCCCGAAGGGACAGACACAGGAACGAAGAAGGACACATGCCGGCCAGCCTAAGTGTTCCGGAGCAGTAGCAAGCTACCATGGCTCAGTGGAAACACTAGGAGACATTTCCCGGTAAGAGAGGCTACTAAGGATAAACAACTAGATAGCCAGATCCCACACATATCAAGCATTTCAATAACATACACACAATATGCTCGATATGTGCAAATACAACATGGCATCACAACATGACTCTACGACTCAAGTATTTATTCATTAGGCTCCGAGGAGCGAGATATTACAAACAGGGGTCTCATGACCCAACAATCAGAGCATACAAATCAAAGCACAAGCGGAAGCTATCATGTCTGAGTACAGACATCTATAAATGAAAAAAAGGCTGAGAAGCCTGACTATCTACCAGATCCTGCCGAGGGCACAAGATCGTAGCTGAGGTAACAAGCTAAACGTCGAAGTCCACGCGGAACTACTAGCGAGACCGAATTCTCTCTGCAAAAACATAAATAGGCAAACGTGAGTACAAATGTACCCAGCAAGACTTACATCAGAACTATCTACATATGCATCATTATCAACAAAGGGGATGGTGGGGTTTAACTGCAGCAAGCCAGCTTTGACTCGGTGGCTATCCTGAACTACGACTGCGAGTAACTCTTTTCAGGTGGCGCACACGAGTCCACATATTCACCATATCAATACACCACTATGGATCCGCTCCCGTCTCCCTACGAGAACGCCATCCATAGCACTCACGCTTATCTTGCGTATTTTAGAGTATCCACTTTCACTTGTCTATGAACTGATATAAGCAACCCAGAAGTCCTTTTCCGCGGACACGGCTATTCGAATAGATGATGTTAACCCTGCAGGGGTGTACTTCTTCACACACGCTCTCACCACTTACCGCCGTTTACACGACATGTACTCGGCAACCTTCAAGCGGAAGCCCAACGTGGGTGTCGGCCACGACCTACCTAATCACCTAAGTCTCTAGTCCAGGTTTATCGCCTATTCGGGTTCCATCCATGAGGAGATCCGGCCGGAGTTTCGCTCACAGCCCCAAACGATGTGAACAGGGTTCCCGAGACACCAAACGGGCGCCCGGTACACCGTGCCACATGCCTACCGCATCACAGCCCACCCCTACGGTCAGCGCTGCCCACGGCCTCCAGCATACTACAAACACCAGAAACTACTTGCAACTCCTGGACAGAGGACAAGTGTGATCAAGAAGCCGAGAGGGTCCATTGGTTTCGGGCCCAATGCATGGTAGTAGCTGAATCATGGATCACAAACACAGAACTCAGTTCCTGAGGACGGCTGCAATGAGACAACCCACCATGTACTCCTACATGGCCTCTCACCGCTACCTTTACCAAATCGTGTTCACACACTTAGCTCACACACAGTAGGACAGGTTCACACGCCTCTGATTCATCCCCGATGAATCAGACCTGACTCAACTCTAAGCAGTAGCAGGCATGACAAACAAGCAAGAATGAGTAGGCACAACAGGGCTCAAACAACTCCTACTCATGCTAGTGGGTTTCATCTATTTACTGTGGCAATGACAGGTCATGCAGAGGATAAAGGGGTTCAGCTACCGCAGCAAGTAACAGACGAATCGGTGTTGTCCTAATGCATTAAAAGAGAGCAGGAGCGAGAGAGTAGGATTGTATCGGAATGAACAAGGGGGTTTTGCTTGCCTGGCACTTCTGAAGATAACATTGAGTCTTCATCAGTGTCAACGATCACAACGTCGGAACATCGTCTACCGGGAGGGAACAGATACCGGCAACAAAGAAGAACACAATCAATGCAATGCACAAAATGATGCATGATATGACATGGCAATATGAATGTGTTTTGAGCTAATGCAACTAGCAACAGATTAAATGAAGTTGGTTTGAATACAAGATTCAAATTCAAACTCCATATGTGATTATTCAAATGCCATTTAATTGGTTTGTGCTAAAAAGCAGCTATAAGTTGTTCTAACATGCATGAAAATAGTACAGATGGATTCCTTGAATTTTTCTGATAATTTTTTATATATAAATTATTTAATTTGGAGTTACGGTTGAATTTCTATGATTTTTAGAAGTTTATACAATTTTCTGGAATTTCCTGATTATTTAAAATAAACTAAATTCCAGAAAAGGAATATTGCGTCAGCATGACGTTGGCATGACGTCAGCAGGTCAACGGGCGCCGTCCAGGTCAAACTGACCTGTGGGCCCTGCATGTCAGTGTCTGGACTAACTAACTAATTAAAATTAACCCTAACTAACTTGGTTAGCCGGGCGGGGCCCGCATGTCAGTGTAATTAGTCTAACTAATTTTTAGTTAACACTAATCCTAACCTAACTAACAGGCCAGCCCCACCTGTCATGGACACAGGGGAGGGTCCCGCCGTGGTCAACGTGGGTCAACCCCACCGGCGGCTTGACGCCGGCGAGGCCAGCCGCGGTGGTGAGCCTCGGGTTTTGCCCACAGGGCTCGGTTTGGCGCGCGGAGCACAGCTTCGGGATGTGGACGCTCGTCCGCATCCAGCTGTGGTGGTGGCGCGGCCGGGAAGTGGCCGGAGTGGTGCCGGCGACGAGCTCGGCGGCGGCCGAAGCTCGGGTACAAGTGGGGATGGGCCTGCGGTGCGCAAACAAGCGCGGCGAAGTGCCACGGAGGCTCTACGCGATGCGGGGAGCGCGTTGGGCGCATGCCCGGGACCAAATGGTCACCGGAGCATCACCGGCGACGAGTGCGGCGGCGGCGAAGGTTCGGCCATGGTGGAGACGACAGCTAGAGGGCGAGCGCGACTAAGCGGGGAGGGGGAAACGACGGAGGAGCTCACGGGGGTTGCGACGGTGGCCTCGGGGAGCTCGGGGAGGCGTCAGAGGCGGCGAATCGACGGCGGCGGTCCTCGGTGGCCGAGGAGGGGAAAAGCATCGGGACGGCGCTTCGGGGCTTCTCCGGTCGCGTGAGCCGACGGGGAGGTCGAGGGAGGCACTGCGGAGCTTAGGAGCACGTCGGGGAGGAGAGGGGGTGGCGGTGGCCGCGAGGAAGCTTGTCGGTGGCGGCGGCTCCGTTCGGTCCGGGCGAGAGAGAGGGAACAGAGGAGAGATGGGGACGAGGGAGTGAGCGGGAGGGTTCCAGGGTCGAGGCGGCGCCGAGGAGAAGGCGCGAGGCGTCGTGGTGGCCTCAGGCGAAGCAGACGAGCAGGGTGGTGGCGTGGCGAGCTCGGGCGCGTGCGCCGAGTCCCTCCTCTGCCTACTGGCGCGAGGAGGAAGGCGACAGGGAGGAGGAGGTAGGCTGGGCCGCACAGTGCTGGACCAGCACAGGAGCTGGGCCGGCTCTGGTGGGCTGCACGGGTGAGGCCAGGTAACTTCCTTCTCTCTTTCTTTTATTTCTATTTCAGTTCTGTTTTCTATTATTCTGTAAATTTAGGGCTTTATTAAAAATACTCAGACACTTTCAAAAATCATGAAACTAATCATGGCTACTGTTTAGAATATATCCAACAGTAAACATTTTAGTTTATGATTATTTGAGCATTTGAAATATTTAATAGCATTTAAATGCCCTAATGAAAATACTATATGATTTAATTCAGTGACCAAATATGTCCTGCAAAAATATAAACCATTTTTGGTAGATGCTTCCACCTCAAACCAGAAATGTTGAACATTTTTAGAGGACATTTTGAGTTCAATGAAAAAGGTTTTATTTTGACCCTAGTTGAATTCATTTGGTGCTAGGGCTTAGTCAATCCCCATCTCAGGTTTAAATGAAATTTAAACATGATGTAACACTCTAATGCATGCACTAGGCATTGTCAGAACTAGGGATGTGACAACTCACCCCCACTAAACAAGAATCTCGTCTCGAGATTCAAACGTAGGGTAAGGTGAAGGGGAAACGCAAACTAGTATAATCTTCACGATCCAGGTTGCACTTCATAGGAACGTTGATTCGATCACCATTATTGTCTTGAAGTCTTGCTCTGAGAAATCCTGTCAACATGACATGGAGGGAAGAAGGAGACTCTAGAAGGGTCGATCTTCTCGAAGATCGAACAACTCATGGAATGAGACATAGGACCATCTCTCGGGTTGAGACACGAGATACACATCAAGAGGGGTGGGAAGAAACGGATGACGAAGGTGCGCTAGGTAGACAACGATTCCACACCTAAGAAGGTGGTGAACGGTTGTCAACGTAGCGAGGAGTTGAGTTGCCATGATACCTCAACGAGACATCCTGGAGGGGGGGGTTGATTCGTAGATATATCCCCTTAAGTGGCAAAAGAATTACCTTTGATTCAGAGATCATTGAAACTCTTTAAACCAGCCTAGGACAATTCTCGAGCGATCGTTTGGAGGGGGTCGGTAGAATGGCATACTCGGACTTGGATGATGTGGATTACCTTGTTGAAGACAACGTAATGGATGAATTTGCTTGCCACCGGAAATGGAAGAGACCCATGGTAGAATGGCACATTGGCGGTGCAAGCTAGGAACAAAATGCAAATGCTGGGAATGATTCTGGTAACTGGGGAAGAACCCAACAATAGAGAGTTATCCCACTATTGGACTGGTTATAGCATAACCGAGGAAACTGAGAGCGCTATACAGTTAATGCCGACGATCAAACCTAGCACTTGCGCGTGCTCTAAAGAACTTGAGCAATTCCATAATCATCAAGGTTTTACCAACATCCGTGTCAAGGGTCCGGTAACACAACTTACTACCATGATGAATGGTGATGGAGGATGCAGATGCAAAGGAAGATAACACCTTCTCAGATTTCACCCTTGGCGGGGCCAAGAAAATAAAATCTGGATGATCGACCGAGAGACATTTAGCACTCCGCTTCTAATGTTCTCCTTGATGTGCTAGTGTAACCCATTCAGATATGGTTTGATATCTAAAACATCAAGTAAAAAGGTCGGACTTCGGGAACACAAAAATCCATAGGGCAACTAGGGAGTAAATCCTACGAAATCCCTATGGGGGGGGGGGTGGCCAACTTCCTCAAACAAGATACTATAATAATAGGTCTACCGGATGGGTGTGTTGGCCACGACATCCACCTTACCGGTTATCGAGAGACCAATATTATAGTTCTTAGGGAAATGTTCCAACCATCATATCTGCCTGAGATTCAGCTCTGGTTGGTGTTAGGATATTCCAGGCTCATCGAGTCTTAGGAAGAAAAATGAAAGTTTGCAACACAAATCGACGAGATGACGTTGCGGGATTCTCGGGAGATGAACTACGATAGCAAGCTCCAAAACATGAGCTGGTTCTGCTACAAACATGTGAACACGTTGTCCCAGACAAGCATGACCACGTGGTAGTCTTATAATAAAACACTACCGAGTTCAGGAGGTGGAACCATCAACGAGGGTATCGAAGTCCTTTCATAAGTCTGGATTAGCTCTTATGAAGATACTCCTTCTCCTTGAACAAATCAGTCAGTGGCTTGGTGTGCTAGGGATACATATAGATTGAAGGTTGCAAGTCTTCAAACCACAACATTCTTCGCACGTGTGCATGACTGATTTGGAATGATTCCAAAGAAAGCAACATTGACTTTCTCGAATCCACGGCGGCAACTTTCACCAAATGCACGTGTATAAAAGGAAGTCACTCCTTTCATCAACAAATACTTCATGAGCTAGCATGAAGAAAATGCTTTCAAAAGTTTCCAACACTAGCTTAATGTCCAACAAAATCATGGAGGAGATAAGGATGTTGTCAATGGGCTCAACAACAATTCCTCTGGGTTTCCTTTTAAAAGGAATTCCATAGTTAAGTGAACAAGTGATAGCATTGGTCAGGCCAAAGATGTAATGGTGTATGCTCGAGGGATCAACCACGAATAAGACAACATTACGAAAATCGTTGGTTCTGACTTGATTTGACGATAGCCCACACTCAAATCAAAGGATTGATAAGACAATAGGTCCAGCAACTGATCACAGGGACCAATCGATGAAGATATCATCTTTCTTCAACACACACTACACAAGAATATCCCTTTGGAACGAGTTAAGTCAGGCAAGCTTTTATCTTCCAACTCTCCAAGTTGTTGTCTAGCTTAACCAACTAGCTCAGGGATATCCAACACGGATTTCTGGAGAAAGGGTGGTTTACAGGATAAACCAACTTGATCACGAGCTCAACACAGCGGTCAGGTGACAACCTGGTAATACTTCCGAGAAGATCTTCGGAAAATCACGAACCACCGATATGTTACTAAGCTCGAGAACAATCTTGCTTTTTGGGGCAAGATGATATGATCAAATGAGTGAGGACTTGACAAGATCCTAACTCATCAATCGAAGGGTGCACCGAAATAAGGACTAGGTAGCACGATCAGTCTTAGAAGGATGATTCCAATAACCAACACACTAAGAATGAAATTATTGTCCTTTAACTACCAAGCAACGAGGTTGCTGGGAGTATTGATTTCCCACAACACAATTCATTTGTCGGTATTCCGGTTGCATCAACACGAGGGCCGAGGATTGACTAATGATGGTGAGAAGTATCACTACGTCAAAATTCATGAGAGTTGGTGCAGTTCTCATGACAATTATGACATAAAGGGGGTAATACTCCAAGGTAGAACAGAACCAAAAGCTGGATTGTAACTTGATCTGCGGAACACAATTGCTTTGACCCAATCCTACATATGGATGAGGTACTGGAGTTTGTTTCTCCTAGTCATTCCGGAATAGAATGGCTTGAAAGACCACAAGGGTAATAGGCATCGATGAACGAACGCACGCATACTCTTGACTATCAATTGATAGACGAGGGTCAGAATGCAACTAAAGAGAACAACTCAAAGGAACATATAACTTTTTGAGCTGTGGATGCATAGATTAGTATGTCGAACCAAGTTCAACATATTTCTTCCGGATAACCCATGCAGAAATGTAGAACTGGCAGAGTCACGATTTATGAATGGAGAACTCCTCAAGAGTACTCTAATTGTGATTTTTTTTGATCCAATAAACATCTGCCATAAGTAGTTCATGGTATTTGGAAGAAGAAGATACCACGGACTTCAAGGACTATCGCAAAGGTTACTAATATCCTAAAGGCACTAGCAAACCCTATCAACATGAAGTAAGTAGAGTGAATCTCGGGTTCAAGAACCCAGGAACAGAATACCAATTACTAAGTAGCATCACGGGATGCTTTCGAGAATGATGGCCAGAATCATCACACTGGGAACACAAATCATGGCTAAATTACTAGATGATCCCCTGAGACACCTAGGGTCATAATAATTATTCCAACATAAAGGTCGAGGCAGTAGAATACCTTAACTCAACAATTAGTGTGATTGAGCTGGCATAAAGGAGCATCGAAACCAGAGGGAAAGGATTTTGCAAATGCATCAGACTATTTAGAAACCTGGAATGACTCGGACAGCATAACGGCTGTAAATGCTCAGAAAAGATTTGAGACATTCACAAAAAAATGGTGGCATAACCACTCAGAAGCACAATATCAAGGTCTCGAGATCAATAATTAACATACAGAAGTACTAGGAACTGAAATGAGGCTTAAGTCCAACAATCTTATAAGTCCACTGATTAGCAACACGTGATCCTAATAGAAAGAGGAGATAGCCTAGTTCTTAATCCCCGTAGAAGAGAAGATGATGACTCAGATCAGAAGGCCATGAGGTATAAGGAGTAAAAAGAGCCTTACGTTCCATCCCACAATCAATTCCCTTATATAACTAAAGAATTTCTAGACTCAACTTCGACCAGTTTGGCTTGGTAATCCTACAGGCAGTCAAGCTCTGATACCAACGCTGTCAGGACCCCGACTCGATGTCACATTGATCTAGCCGGTAACACCTCATATCACTTTGCGGCCTCACGCACGGTATTCCCATGGGTGTCGCCTTACCTTTGCCCGGGACCGTTTGCGCCTTTTGGCACACGTATATGACAGTGTCGCTAGCATCCATATGATAAGGAGCCCGGGTTGACATGGCTAGTCGTAAACCCAAAGTGACACAGACTTACAGGGACAGGCATCCATGACCCAGCATCGAACGTGTCGGTCATCAGCGAGTGAATCCAGGCTGTAGCACTGGGTAGCAGGACTCCGGTGAACCGGGCTGTAGCGGGCTAACAGGACTCCGGTATTCATCGCGTGACATTTCCCCGAAGGGACAGACACAGGAACGAAGAAGGACACATGCCGGCCAGCCTAAGTGTTCCGGAGCAGTAGCAAGCTACCATGGCTCAGTGGAAACACTAGGAGACATTTCCCGGTAAGAGAGGCTACTAAGGATAAACAACTAGATAGCCAGATCCCACACATATCAAGCATTTCAATAACATACACACAATATGCTCGATATGTGCAAATACAACATGGCATCACAACATGACTCTACGACTCAAGTATTTATTCATTAGGCTCCGAGGAGCGAGATATTACAAACAGGGGTCTCATGACCCAACAATCAGAGCATACAAATCAAAGCACAAGCGGAAGCTATCATGTCTGAGTACAGACATCTATAAATGAAAAAAAATGCTGAGAAGCCTGACTATCTACCAGATCCTGCCGAGGGCACAAGATCGTAGCTAAGGTAACAAGCTAAACGTCGAAGTCCACGCGGAACTACTAGCGAGACCGAAGTCTCTCTGCAAAAACATAAATAGGCAAACGTGAGTACAAATGTACCCAGCAAGACTTACATCAGAACTATCTACATATGCATCATTATCAACAAAGGGGATGGTGGGGTTTAACTGCAGCAAGCCAGCTTTGACTCGGCGGCTATCCTGAACTACGACTGCGAGTAACTCTTTTGAGGTGGCGCACACGAGTCCACATATTCACCATATCAATACACCACTATGGATCCGCTCCCGTCTCCCTACGAGAACGCCATCCATAGCACTCACGCTTATCTTGTGTATTTTAGAGTATCCACTTTCACTTGTCTATGAACTGATATAAGCAACCCAGAAGTCCTTTTCCGCGGACACGGCTATTCGAATAGATGATGTTAACCCTGCAGGGGTGTACTTCTTCACACACGCTCTCACCACTTACCGCCATTTACACGACATGTACTCGGCAACCTTCAAGCGGAAGCCCAACGTGGGTGTCGGCCACGACCTACCTAATCACCTAAGTCTCTAGTCCAGGTTTATCGCCTATTCGGGTTCCATCCATGAGGAGATCCGGCCGGAGTTTCGCTCACAGCCCCAAACGATGTGAACAGGGTTCCCGAGACACCAAACGGGCGCCCGGTACACCGTGCCACGTGCCTACCGCATCACAGCCCACCCCTACGGTCAGCGCTGCCCACGGCCTCCAGCATACTACAAACACCAGAAACTACTTGCAACTCCTGGACAGAGGACAAGTGTGATCAAGAAGCCGAGAGGGTCCATTGGTTTCGGGCCCAATGCGTGGTAGTAGCTGAATCATGGATCACAAACACAGAACTCAGTTCCTGAGGACGGCTGCAATGAGACAACCCACCATGTACTCCTACATGGCCTCTCACCGCTACCTTTACCAAATCGTGTTCACACACTTAGCTCATACACAGTAGGACAGGTTCACACGCCTCTGATTCATCCCCGATGAATCAGACCTGACTCAACTCTAAGCAGTAGCAGGCATGACAAACAAGCAAGAATGAGTAGGCACAACAGGGCTCAAACAACTCCTACTCATTCTAGTGGGTTTCATCTATTTACTGTGGCAATGACAGGTCATGCAGAGGATAAAGGGGTTCAGCTACCGCAGCAAGTAACAGATGAATCGGTGTTGTCCTAATGCATTAAAAGAGAGCAGGAGCGAGAGAGTAGGATTGTATCGGAATGAACAAGGGGGTTTTGCTTGCCTGGCACTTCTGAAGATAACATTGAGTCTTCATCAGTGTCAACGATCACAACGTCGGAACATCGTCTACCGGGAGGGAACAGATACCGGCAACAAAGAAGAACACAATCAATGCAATGCACAAAATGATGCATGCTATGACATGGCAATATGAATGTGTTTTGAGCTAATGCAACTAGCAACAGATTAAATGAAGTTGGTTTGAATACAAGATTCAAATTCAAACTCCATATGTGATTATTCAAATGCCATTTAATTGGTTTGTGCTAAACAGCAGCTATAAGTTGTTCTAACATGCATGAAAATAGTACAGATGGATTCCTTGAATTTTTCTAATAATTTTTTATATATAAATTATTTAATTTGGAGTTACGGTTGAATTTCTATGATTTTTAGAAGTTTATACAATTTTCTGGAATTTCCTGATTATTTAAAATAAACTAAATTCCAGAAAAGGAATATTGCGTCAGCATGACGTTGGCATGACGTCAGCAGGTCAACTGGCGTCGTCCAGGTCAAACTGACCTGTGGGCCCTGCATGTCAGTGTCTGGACTAACTAACTAATTAAAATTAACCCTAACTAACTTGGTTAGCCGGGCGGGGCCCGCATGTCAGTGTAATTAGTCTAACTAATTTTTAGTTAACACTAGTCCTAACCTAACTAACAGGCCGGCCCCACCTGTCATGGACACAGGGGAGGGTCCCGCCGTGGTCAACGTGGGTCAACCCCACCGGCGGCTTGACGCCGGCGAGGCCAGCCGCGGTGGAGAGCCTCGGGTTTTGCCCACAGGGCTCGGTTTGGCGCGCGGAGCACAGCTTTGGGATGCGGACGCTCGTCCGCATCCAACTGTGGTGGTGGCGCGGCCGAGAAGTGGCCGGAGTGGTGCCGGCGACGAGCTCGGCGGCGGCCGAAGCTCGGGTGCAAGTGGGGATGGGCCTGCGGTGCGCAAACAAGCGCGGCGAAGTGCCACGGAGGCTCTACGCGATGCAGGGAGCGCGTTGGGCGCATGCCCGGGACCAAATGGTCATCGGAGCATCACCGGCGACGAGTGCGGCGGCGGCGAAGGTTCGGCCATGGTGGAGACGACAGCTAGAGGGCGAGCGCGACTAAGCGGGCAGGGGGAAACGACGGAGGAGCTCACGGGGGTTGCGACAGTGGCCTCGGGGAGCTCGGGGAGGCGTCGGAGGCGGCGAATCGACGGCGGCGGTCCTCGGTGGCCGAGGAGGGGAAAAGCGTCGGGACGGCGCTTCGGGGCTTCTCCGGTCGCGTGAGCCGGCGGGGAGGTCGAGGGAGGCACTGCGGAGCTCAGGAGCACGTCGGGGAGGAGAGGGGGTGGCGGTGGCCGCGAGGAAGCTTGTCGGTGGCGGCGGCTCCGTTCGGTCCGGGCGAGAGAGAGGGAACAGAGGAGAGATGGGGACGAGGGAGTGAGCGGGAGGGTTCCAGGGTCGAGGCGGCGCCGAGGAGAAGGCGCGAGGCGTCGTGGTGGCCTCAGGCGAAGCAGACGAGCAGGGTGGTGGCGTGGCGAGCTCGGGCGCGTGCGCCGAGTCCCTCCTCTGCCTACTGGCGCGAGGAGGAAGGCGACAGGGAGGAGGAGGTGGGCTAGGCCGCACAGTGCTGGACCAGCACAGGAGCTGGGCCGGCTCTGGTGGGCTGCACGGGTGAGGCCAGGTAACTTCCTTCTCTCTTTCTTTTATTTCTATTTCAGTTCTGTTTTCTATTATTCTGTAAATTTAGGGCTTTATTAAAAATACTCAGACACTTTCAAAAATCATGAAACTAATCATGGCTACTGTTTAGAATATATCCAACAGTAAACATTTTAGTTTATGATTATTTGAGCATTTGAAATATTTAATAGCATTTGAATGCCCAAATGAAAATACTATATGATTTAATTCAGTGACCAAATATGTCCTGCAAAAATATAAACCATTTTTGGTAGATGCTTCCACCTCAAACCAGAAATGTTGAACATTTTTAGAGGACATTTTGAGTTCAATGAAAAAGGTTTTATTTTGACCCTAGTTGAATTCATTTGGTGCTAGGGCTTAGTCAATCCCCATCTCAGGTTTAAATGAAATTTAAACATGATGTAACACTCTAATGCATGCACTAGGCATTGTCAGAACTAGGGATGTGACAATCTTATGCATTGTTATTCATCAGTATGTACTTCATCAGTTATTTCTGTACGTATTCCGCTAGCATATAGTTTTACATTCAACTAGTTTTTTTTGCTATGTTGTCCTATCGTATCCCTAGCTCTTACACCATACTCCCACCGTCCGGATTACATGTTGCCGAAATGGATAAAAAAGGATGTATCTAGAACTGAAATACGCCTAGCCCATCCATTTTTTTCCGGATGGAGGGAATACATGTCAATATGTCATGCCTTTCTATTCTTCAGTACCTATTCCATCTCTATGCTATTGCATGTTTTATAATTAAAGCACCATTCTTCTATACAAGCCATGCAGGGGAAGACGACTATGTAAGAATCTGAAGGGTTACAAACAAGGCCTTTGCAGAAGATCCAAACGCCAGGAGATAATAAACCAACTCCAGTTTTTATAGATACTGAACCAGCACAGAGAAACCCAACTCCTACTGATAATAAGCAGATTCCAGTGGCCAAAGAACTAGTCCGCTCCAGTCCAGCAAAAATATGTCAACTCAATTGTAAGAAGCGTGTGCGTATCCTTGCATCATCAAATTTTATAGCATGCTGATCATATTTTCTACATGTTTCTTACCCATCTCTCTTTTAGAAAATAAGCTTAACAGATAGAAGAATTACTGCAATGGTATCGTTTATGAGGAAAGATTCTTGCAGGAATTCTCTATGCTCCAATGTAGATGTAAGTACCTGTTGTATATCACTATATTTTTACATCAGCATGTACTTTGTTAATCGGCGTGAATCCAACCTTTATCTGATCTAAATTTAGTTGTAGCAAAATGTATGATTAAAGGCCACAATTTTGATTTTTGTAAGGAAAACTGCCTAGTAGTTTTGCATCCTGAGCTGCATGAGTGTACTATATCATATCAGTGGGTTTGAATACATTGGTTCTGCAGTGGGTTTTATAGTGTTTTTCTTTACTGTGTTGTCCGGTCGTATCCCTAGCTCTTACATCATACTCCCTCTGTCCGGAGTAAATGTCACAGAAATGGATAAAACTGGATGAATCTAGAACTGAAATACGCCTAGACCCATCCATTTATTTCCGGATGGAGGGAATACATGTCAATATGTCATGCCTTTCTATTCTTCAGTACCTATTCCATCTCTACTGTAGCATGTTTTATAACTGACTCTCCATTCTTCTATATAAGGCATGCAAGGGGAAGACGGCTATGTTAGAATCTGAAGGGTTACAAACTAGGTCTTTGCAAAAGATCCAAACGCCAGGAGATAATAAACCAACTCCATTTTTCATAGATACTGCTCCAGCATTGAGAAACCCAACTTCCACTGATAATAAGCAGATTCCAATGGCCAAAGAACTATTCTGCTCCAGTCCAGCAAAAGAATGTCAACTCCATTCTAAGAAGCGTGTGCGTATCCTCGCATCATGAAATTTTATAGCATTCTGATCATATTTTCTACATGTTTCTTACCCATCTCTCTTTTAGAAAATAAGGTTAAATGATAGAAGACTTCCTCCATTGGGAACGTATTCAAGGAAAATATCTTGCGGGAATTCTCTATGCTCCAATGCTGATGTAAGTACCTGTTGTATATCACTATATTTTTACATCAACATGTATTTTGTTAACCGGCGTGAATCTAACCTTTATCTGATTTAACATTAGTTGTAGCAAAATGTTAAAGGCGCCAATGTTGATTTTTGTAAGGAAAACTGCCTGGTAGTTTTGCATACTGAGCTGCATGAATGTACTATCTCATATCACGCACATTACTGAATTGTAGTGCTTCTCTGGTTGCCCATTCATTCGTCGTGTCAATGTTGCTTTCGTACTACCTTACCTGACTGATGATAGTTGTGCCATATTGTGTTAATTTGGTGTAGGCTAGTAGCCCAAACGTTCGTTGTGTCAATGTTGCTTTCCTATTATCTGACTTGGCCAATGATAGCAATGCTAGTGTGTTAATTTTGTGCAGGCTGCTGAAGATAAGAAGACAAACTCTGAAAACAGCAAGGCAACCCCATTGTTTCTTTCTAGTAAATCTAGGCCAGGTAATATGGCAATAACTCATGATTAATCTGTTTGGTTCCCGTCCTAATTTATGTTATGATGCAGTGGTCGAGACACTCTCCACTATCAATAATGCAAGCCTGCCAAAATCGCCATCTGAATCTGTTCAGTATTCTCTGTCTCGAATGCAACGGAGTAAATGTATCTTTGTGAACCAATTAATGGCTGAAGCAGTGATGGAAATGGTGGATCAATCAGAGGTGCGGAGTCGTGCGACACAACAACTGATCAATGTTTTCAGAGACAGTGTAGCAACGCAGCAAGAACTTGCCCACATGCTTATGGGTGTCATCTGTGCTGAGGTTGCAGATTGTGACGTTGTAGATGGTTAGGTTCTGCTCATTTATTTGCACTCGCATCAATCTTTGATTGCCTAGTGGATGTAATTTCCTGTAATATATGCTAGATGTGCAACGTTATTCCCTGTATGCCGTACCATTGCTTGATCGGTTTTGGTCCTGTGCATAGTTGCTCGTCGTAATCGGCTCAAATTATCTAATTTGGCCTAAAGACATGTATGAACTTTAGTGGGCCCATTAAGTTAATGGGCCGTTAGTAGGCCGAAAGTTAATAGTTGGCCCTCTTACCTCCTGGGTCATTAACAGGACGACATCGAAGCAGGCAACAGGTGGCCCCAATTTATTTCACGAGCCGTTAACAGGCCATTACTAAGTTTGGGCTACATATGGCCCAACTATACTGTAGGCCTTTAGCAGGCCGAAAGAGACAGCGGGCTTGTACTGTACCATGAATAGCATGGGCCGCTAAGAGGCCGAAAGTCAGGCCGTATTGTAAATGGCCTAACTGTGTTGTGGGCCTTTAGGAGGCTGAAAGAGAAACCGGGCTGGTATTGGACCATGACGGGCATGGGCCGTTAGAAGGCCAAAACTAAGGTCCTACTACGAATGGCCCAACTCATTTATGGTCCGTTAACAGGCCGAAAGGCACACAGGACCGGGAATTGGCCCAATACTTAAATGGGTCACTAAAAGGCCAAAACTCAGGTCTGACCACAAATGGCCCAACTGATTTATGGGCCATCAACAAGCTGAAAGTGACACTGGGCCAGAAGTTCGCCCAACAATTAAATGGGCCGCTAAAAGGCCGAAACTCAGGTCCGACTACAAATGGCCCATCAGATTTATGGGACGTCAACAGGCTGAAAGACACACCGGGCCGGAAATTAGCCCAACATTTAAATGGGTCACTAAATGGCCGAAAGATGTACATCCTCATAATTGGTCCATCCATTAAATGGGCCGTTAACAGGCCAAAATCTCATTGGGCCCATATTGAGCCCAAATAAATAGTGGGCTGTTAACAGGCTCGAACTGATGATGGGCTGCAATGGTGTCAGATTTTTAACGGGCCGTTGACGGGCTGAATTGGCACATCTCGTATGGGCCGTGGGCTTAAATGGACCTGACACAAGTAGGCCTTATATGGGCCGGCCTGCTAATTTTTACTGGACCGGCCTTTTTCATCGGAATAGGCCACTGTTGGGTCGTGCCACGTGTCGACCTATCATAGGCCCCTCCTGTCCAATGAGTGGATGACATCTGTCCCAACGGTGAGGCAACACGTGTTTCCTGCGGCCAATGATGGTTTTACACGTGGAAAATCCCCATTGGCCCGGGCTGTTAACGGGTTATCGGATCCAAACCGGACCCGATAGCTCAACAGCGTTCCGTTACGGTGGATGCCATGTGTCGGTCACCCTTGATGAAAGCACTTCTGTGATGCGCGATTTATTGTCATGGAAGTGGACACTTCCGTGATGATAATTTTGGTAATATTATGTCACACTTCTACGACAGCATAGGTATGACTATATTGATTCTGTCATAAATTTGTCATGGATGTACATGCATGACAGAAAACGTGACCTACTGTGACAAACACGTATCATCACGGAAGTGTTTTTTTTGTAGTGTAGGGTGGAAATGCGGTCTAGTAGTTTGTTTAAACATAAAACATATGCCGGATCAAATTTCTCAGAGTATTCGGGTCCGATTTGAAGATGGTATTTGGCGGCTGTAGGGGGAGCCACGGGCTTGACGACCATGTGAGCCCTTACGGCCAATCTGGAGGGTCTCCCGGAAGCTAGGCAGCCTCCAGCAGTGATGTCGTTGTTGATGACCAGGCGAGCCATAGATCGCTTCTCTATACAGCACGACAGAGCTCTCAATGAAAGCACCAATGTCGATGTCAAAACGGGCAGATCTCGGGTAGAGGGGCCCAAGCTGTGTGTCTAAGGACCAATGTTAATAGGAGGACAAGGGACACAATGTTTACCCAGGTTCGGGCCCTCTTAAGGGAGGTAAAACCCTACTCCTGCTTGATTATATTCGTCAAGTATGAAGGTTACAAGAGATGACCTACCTCGAGATCGTAATTACTAAACCCTAGATGTTTAGCCTATGAGTATTCTGACGATGATTCTTGGCCCTATGGACTAACCCTCTAGTTTATATACACTCTAGGGGGGTGGTACAAGGTCGGTTCAATGAGGAAGGGAACTTCCGGGCTCTAATCTTGCCGGCCATGTATGGAGAAGTCCTATCCGGAAACGGGGGATAATCTTCAGCTTGATCCTTGTACGGGCCATCCCGTCCGGCCCATACTCCTAGGCCAGACAATTAAGGACTCCCTCAATGGGTCCTGCTATCAGGTGAAGGAATAATTATTTTACACATAATAAGGTTGCACTTCCTTGCTGCAGTCGTGGACCCAGCTGTCAGCCTCTCCACGTACATTATTGTCCGATGGAAGTCGTTCCTTGACCACATTGACCATGCTGTGCCAAGAGCACCAAGGTCATGGACGATGGCGAGGCCTAGCAAGGGGACGCCGCGGAGCCGGGGAAGACGCGGCAATGGATGCCCACACAGAGATGAGTATAAGGGTTGACTGGTTCGTGTGCGGTGTGAGGCTACCATCACCGCAGAATAACAGGGGGTGTGGGTGAGTAGAGGGATGGCATGGCCAGCAGTGGGAGTAGTAGGGGCGGTGAGTGACGGTGTCCTGGACTACGGGGTACTCACCACGTCGTCTCCCGATTAGTTATATTGGGACGCGGACCCCCATGGCCATATACTCATGGGCCAGTTTTGACAGCTGCCGCATACAAGGAAGATTCCACAAGACTTGGTAATCAAGACAAGGACTCCTCCCCACCGGCATATTCGGCTAGGACTCTTGTTATCCTAGGCCTCTAGTACATTATATAAACTAGGGCTAGGCTAGTCGATAGACATATACAATCATAACCTCATAGGCTAGACTTCTAGGGTTTAGCCATTATGATCTCGTGGTAGATCAACACTTCTAATAATAATATCATCAAGATCAATCAAGCAGGAAGTAGGGTATTACCTCCATAGAGAGGGCCCGAACCTGGGTAAACATCGTGTCCCCCGCCTCCTGTTACCATAGACCTTAGACGCATAGTTTGGGACCCCTACCCCAGATCTGCCAGTTTTGACACCGACATTGGTGCTTTCATTGAGAGTTCCGTTGTGTGATCGGCAAAGGATCAATGGCTCGACGGCAGATCAACTTCGACGTCGACTTCTTCATCACCCGCTCGACTGGTCACCTTGGCTTAATCTAGGACTGCGCCCTACCTCCGATCATCATGTTCGGATGAGGGTCTTCATCAACAATGACTCCGATCTCTATCAAGATCATGGAGGAATCATCCATGGAGCTCGGGGGCTCAACGTCAACATTGCCCTCGAGCGACCATGTTGTTTTTCTAGACAGAAAAATTGCATCCGCTGCCACCGCCTCCTTGAGTGTCGTTTTAACGATTGCTTCGGTGGAATTTTGCGGAATTGAGTCTACAATAACCCTGGAACACTTTGTCGAGCTCCGATGGAGGAATCTCTGGCAATCTACGATATACCGGAGCCCTGTCAAATCTGGATGAGAATCCGGACGAGTTTGGAGCATGGTGTCCATCTTCTAGCTCGGGCGTCCTTTGGAAGATCCAACCGGTGATCGGCTGTGGAATTCCTATATCTACCACCTGTCAAAATTTCAGCTTGATCCGACTGTCCAAACTCCGGGAACCTTCCGATTAGTGCATTACTATTCGGATTTGTTTTCTGCGCGAGAACGAATCCGACCCGAGTTCATCTTCTTTATGAACGGGATTTTGGACATCCTTTATGAAGGAAGTTTTTGTCTAGGGTATTGTGTTTTATTCTCAAACACATCCCACTGATATTAAAAATATTTTTCCAATATAATCTTCACCATCACGCAGGTGTCAAACCAGCCCGACAACATTGCTCCACGGCGGCCGACCTGCACTAGACACGTCGTCGCTTTGTTGAGCCTAGATCAACTCCTTCGGATCATCATCTCGGCAAGCCGAACAATAGTTTGGCATCGCGAAGGATAAATCGTCACCAACATCGCCGCCCCTTGTTTTACACGGAGCGGGCACACCAGCACCACCGCACGGTCACTTCAGCAAGCCAACATTGACCGCGTCACAAGTTGTGACCTGCATCGGCATGGCCGAACCGTTGCTTCATCGAGTGGATGTCCATCACGCCGAACTACTTGAACACCTCGACTGACATGGCAGCTGCAACATCTCCTTACCAACCTCCTCTGTCTCCTCTCTAGACCGGGGGCTTCGTCATCCCTTCATCAATTTACTTCGGAGACTTCGGTGTCATCGGCCGACCAGCTTCATCACATTAGCTGGACCATAGGCTTTGCCTCGGCGAGCCAATCTTTGCCAGCTTCGCCATGCCTTCGCTTCATCACCCATCAGGTAATGGGTGTGCGGATCAAGTCCCAATTTCGGGAGTAACCTTTTGTCAGATTGCTACAACAAATAAACTAGGTACTATTAATCCCAACAATTTTTGCTTGTTTGGGTGTATTTCTCCCAAGGAATTATTACTCTGCTTTGTTCCATCATCTATACACAGGTCGATCAAATGGTGGGCACATTAATGACAGTCGCGTGGTAGTTCAGTCAGTTTCCGTACATAGTTCGGCAAACGCCGCATCTAGAGCCCGGCCCGCCCTACAAATTCAGGCTTTGTCACGCCTTCACTGCGTCACACCGACGCCCTGCATCGACATTGGCTTCGGCGCCCGACCACATCTCTTTAGATAAATTATTTCTGCATAAAGCAATTATGCAAGGATTATATACATATATATATATATATATATATATATATATATATATATATATATATATATATATATATATATATATATTATTTCCTGGACCGCACAGTTTTATGTTTGCAGGTAGTCGATTTTGACTGCATTACGCGGTCACTACTCCTGAGTGCCGAACTCCTTGCTCGGACACCTCGGGCTTGGGGGATGGGACCTCAGCCATGCCGAGGACTGTGAAGCTTGTCAGATTTGTCACTGATCAATGGGCGTCTTCGTCCCGCCACAAGCCCGAATCGTGTCCTCAACACCGAGCACATTAACCAGCTAAGTTGCTTTTATGCTCAAAAACTTTTAGTTTTAAATTTCGTTCGGTTCGACCAAGCATTATACTTTTTGGCAAAAAGTTGTTTGTGAAAAAATTCCTTGTCATAACTTTGTTTGTGACACACAAATTCAAATACCTCGTTTACTTGGGGGCTTCCTTTACGAAGTCTTTCCTCTTGCATATGATTATACTTGTACGGCTTCGTTCCTTGTTCGTGTATTACGCCACAATATGCACCATATTGACTTAAGTGTTCCACAAGCTAGGTTGCCTTGCTCCTGTGCTTACCCCTACGTTCCCGATTCTTCGGCTAGGGAGTTAAGGGAGCACCTCTGCGATTGTCATGACCGGGTCATCTGAGTTCGGACCTCAGACTGGGTGAAGCCAAAAGCTAGCGCTCTTCTTGTTTTCAATCATGGTCGACACACAACGAACTCATGAGTACAAAAAGTCTATTGCAGAAGTCTCATAGTAACAATGAGAAACCGAAGAAAGGTATCGGTGGAGGTACTATTTTCTTCGAAGATGCTTCTTACACTTCATCAGTAATATAGCATAAGTTCCTTGAGCGTGCTTTGTCTGTTACAACCTTATTGCCTGATTGCCTAGTTATCGGTAACACCGTCGATATTCTCGACAGGTGGAGTACATAACACTTTTCGGTCCTTGACCGAACAGGGAGAAGCCGACGGTCGGTTAAGACACATTCAAAGTTTGGGTGAACATAAATGTAATATAAGTACTTCGGTACATACAATCATTATACATAAAATTCTTTTACTCAAGTCACTTGGGGGCTCTTAAAATTTATATGAGTTGTTTTATAGTAAATGTGTTTTCTTCTTGGTCGTTGCAAAGGGCTAACCCATGTGAAGGCTTGAGATCGGATGCGTCATGTTAAAGCACGACAGAAGCACAATTTTTTTCCAATTTTCGGATTGGCACCGAACACTTGATCTTGTTTTGACGTCAAGTTTTTACTAACATTTTTTGGTTTTCCAAGCTTATGGCACTTTTAAACTATTTGTGTGTTTCCAGCATAAGTCTTGCAGTGCAACGCCGGACACCTTTAGAGATTCGGCAAAAACATTCTCGGATATTGCTATATATGCATCGGTTGCAAATTGTGTCTTCGGTCAATAGTTGGGTTGCCCGGCTCCTTTGCTTGCCTCCTACGTTCCGCTTTGTTCGGCTAGGTGTGCACAGGGAGAACCACTGTGATTGTGCTTCTAGCTCGCATGGTTAAGCACCTTAGTGGAGAAAGCCAAAAACTGACTGTCACAATAAGCGTAAACTGGTCAGCAATCCGATGACTATATTAAATGATGGGCCGTTCATAATATTGGCCGAAGAGTTTACGGCTTGACCTCGGCTATCGCCAACAGTAATCGGGGGCTCATAGCTAGCTTCCCCGGTTTAAAGCTCCTATGACTAAGTGAAAGTTATAAAGCCCGCATGTCTAATTGCCTCGTTTCCGCTAACACAACCACCTTCGGGCACCGAGACGCCGGCTAAGGGTTGTCTTGTTATTGCGTAAACACCCTGCATAGTATCTACAAAGGGGTAGAAGCCGATGATGGGCCGCTTTCAACTGATAAACGATCGCAATGGAGTTAAAATAAACATATCATCGACATTTGTATTTATATACAAGGGCCGCCTTCCGTAATCATCGTTATAAAGCCATAAATATGCATCAATTTGACTTAAGATTTTGGCCAAGCTGGGTTGCATGGCTCCTGTGCTTACCCCTACGTTCCCGATTGTTCGGCTAGGTGGTAAAGGGAGAACCTCTGTGATTGTTACTACCGGGTCAGCCGAGTAAGTACCTCAGACTGGGTGAAGCTAAAAGCTAGCAATCTTAAAGGATCACATTGGTCGGCAATGACGGAAGTGAAACTTTTGGTTCATTAGTAACATAGAGTTCGGGAACTTTCCCCGAACTAAATCCTCAATATTTTCCTCCCACATTGACCGTAGGTGAGGTTTCATGATCATATAAGCATGACGACCCAAAGAAAGGAACCGATAGCAGGACTATTTTCCTTGGAAGATGTTTCTTACATTACGTAATATAACATATCTCTCCATGTACCTTTGTTTATAAAACCGTATGGCCGGATTACCTTGTTTTCCATAAATCTTTGCCCTTATAATGGCTTTATAAAGTAGGAAAACACTCTTCGGCTACTGGCCGAAGAGGTTGAAGCCGATGGCCGGTCAACAAAGTTTTGTACAATGCGGATCCGAGCATTAATGATGTAAAGTACTTGGATACATAGAGTCATTACACATAATTTGTGATTTTACTATGGATATTGATCCTTAATTCGGCCACCCATTCCTGCACTAAATCTCGGGGGCTACTGGGCTTCGGGCTTATTATTTACAAATATTAAAGGGGCACATCGATCCCCTGATCTGGTGTTGCCACCCGACCAGTGTCTCGGGGGCTACTGCATTGCCTGTTCAATGCAGAAAATTCAAAGTGCTTAGGGTTCGGCTTGACCGAACTATGCGCAAACGTGTCTTCGGACAACAATAGGTACCATATGGACCTATCCGGCATCAAGCTAGTACATTACGACGACTTCTCAAAACCCTCTATCAAGGTCCATCTGTCGATTACTATCTCCTCTAAAGTGCATCTCAGAATTTTAGGCCGATCCACACACCTTGAGGGCTACTGGCTACATATCTCGTCAGTAAGTAAATTGCATCAATCGGAAATAAAATCCGCAAACAATCAGCCTGCAGTCGGGGTGGTGCACCACCTCGGAAGCTGTCCGGCATAAAGCTCGGGCGCCTGTGGCTGGATCCATAGAGGGTATTTCCGGCATTAAGCTCGGCTAAACTCCTTTAACTTTTTTTAACCAAGGTGATCTATGACACCTCAAATAAAGTCCGGCGTTAGAGCTCGGATACAGTCCGACGATGGAGCTCGGATACAATCCGGCGTTGGTGCTCTACTGCAAAAGATACCTCGAATGCAGTCCGGCATTGGAGCTCGGATGCAAGAGGACACCACCACCCGGGAACAACTTCAAACCCGAGGTGGGCGTGAATAAGAGAAGGCATTGATAAAAGCCGATAATTTAAAGGGGCTCCTTGGATAACCGACATGTAAACTCTTCAGATTTACTTCGGCAATCCTCAAGATTGAAGATAAGAAGATTTGTTGAACCAGTTTTCAAGATCGGCGACCGAAGATGAAGAAAAGTTCGGAAGAATCGAGGAGCGTCCCCAGCTTGAAGACCTATTCAGGGGGCTATTGACGGTGTCCTAGACTATGGGGTACTCGCCACGTTGTCTCCCGATCAGTTAGATTGGGCCGAGAACCCCCATGGCCGTATAATCATGGGCCAGTTTGGACAACGGCCGCATACAAGGAAGATTCCACAAGACTTGGTGATCAAGACAAGGACTCCTCCCCACCGGCGTATTAGGCTAGGACTCTTATTATCCTAGGCCTCTGGTACATTATATAAACCAGGGCTAGGCTAGTCGATAGACATACACAATCATAACCTCATAGGCTAGACTTCTAGGGTTTAGCAATTACGATCTCGTGGTAGATCAACTTGTGACGCCACCGATTCAATCGTACACTAATCATACACGCAAACGTGTATGATCAAGATCAGGGACTCATGGGAAGATATCACAACACAACTCTAAAAATAAAATAAGTCATACAAGCCAGGGGCCTCGAGGGCTCGAATACAAGTGCTCGATCATAGACGAGTCAGCAGAAGCAACAATATCTGAGTACAGACATAAGTTAAACAAGTTTGCCATAAGATGGCTAGCACAAAGTGGGATACCGATCGAAAGAGGCGCGGGCCTCCTGCCTGGGATCCTCCTAAACTACTCCTGGTCGTCGTCAGCGGCCTACACGTAGTAGTAGGCACCTCCAGTGTAGTAGGAATCATCATCGACGGTGGCGTCTGGCTCCAGGGCTCCAGCATCTGGTTGCGACAACCAGGTAGAAGGGAAAGGGGAAAAGAGGGAGAAAAGCAACCGTGAGTACTCATCCAAAGTACTCGCAAGCAAGGAGCTACACTACATATGCATGGGTATATGTGTAAAGGGCCATATCAGTGGACTGAACTGCAGAATGCCAGAATAAGAGGGGGATAGCTAATCTTGTCGAAGACTACGCTTCTGGCAGCCTCCGTCTTGCAGCATGTAGAAGAGAGTAGCTTGAAGTCCTCCAAGTAGCATCGCATAGCATAATCCTACCCGGCGATCCTCCCCTCGTTGCCCTATGGAAAAGCGATCACCGGGTTGTCTGTGGAACTTATCTGGGTGTGTTTTGTTAAGTCTCCGGTTCTAGTTGTCATAAGGTCAAGGTACAACTCTGGGTCGTCCTTTTACCGAGGGACACGGCTATTCGAATAGATAAACTTCCCTGCAGGGGTGCACCACATAACCCAACTCGCTCGATCCCATTTGGCCGGACACACTTTCCTGGGTCATGCTCGGCCTTGGAAGATCAACACGTCGCAGCCCCACCTAGGCACAACAGAGAGGTCAGCACACCGGTCTAAATCCTATGCGCGCAGGGGTCTGGGCCCATCGCCCATTGCACACCTGCACGTTGCGTACGCGGCCGGTGAGAAGACCTAGCAACCTCCATTACAAAGGAAGTTGCGTTAACACAGTCCAACTCGGCGCGCGCCGCTCAGTCGCTGACGTCACGAAGGCTTCGGCTGATACCACGACGTCGAGTGCCCATATCTTTCCCGCGTAGTTGGTTAGTGCGTATAGGCCAGTGGCCAGACTCAGATCAAATACCAAGATCTCGTTAAGCGTGTTATTATGAAGTAACCGCGGACGCCGACCAGGGCCAGGCCCACCTCTCGCCTAGGTGGTCTCAACCTGCCCTGTCGCTCCGCCACAAAGTAACAGTCGGGGGCCGTCGGGAACCCAGGCCCACCTCTACCAGGATGGAGCCACCTGTCCTTCCAGCCCCCACATCAGAGTCACTTGCGGGTACTCAACGAGCTGACCCGACTTTAGTCACCATCCGAAGTATGTATATATTTATAGTATATACCCGTGATCACCTCCCGAGTGATCACGGCCCGATAGTATAGCAAGGCAGACTGACAAGAATGTAGGGCCAATGATGATAAACTAGCATCCTATACTAGGCATTTAGGATTGCGGGTAAGGTATCAATGAATGTAGCAACAATGACAGGCTATGCAACAGAATAGGAGTAACCGAACAGTAACATGCTACACTACTCTAATGCAAGCAGTAGAGAGAAGAATAGGCGATATCTGGTGATGAAGGGGGGGCTTGCCTGGTTGCTCTGGCAAGGAGGGGTCGTCAACACCGTAGTC
>NC_041385.1:746091245-746099558 GCF_002162155.2 Triticum dicoccoides | reverse complement strand
TGCGGGTAAGGTATCAATGAATGTAGCAACAATGACAGGCTATGCAACAGAATAGGAGTAACCGAACAGTAACATGCTACACTACTCTAATGCAAGCAGTAGAGAGAAGAATAGGCGATATCTGGTGATCAAGGGGGGGCTTGCCTGGTTGCTCTGGCAAGGAGGGGTCGTCAACACCGTAGTCGAACTAGGGGGGGGGGTCGTCGGCAGCCTCGGTGTCTCCCGGAAAGAAGTAACGGAGGGAGAACACAATAAATAACAGAGCAATCAAAGTATCACAAAGCGTAGCACGGCAATACACGGTGATAGAGGTGACCTAACGCATTAGTGGGTGATACCCGCGAAGTGGGAAAACATCCGCTAAAGTATCCCTGGTGTTTCACGTTTTCGGACAGATGAACCGGACGGTAAAGTTGCGTGTTTGCTATGCTAGGGATGTGTGGCGGACGAATGGGTTGCGTACCCGGATTTGTCTCGTCGTTCCGAGCAACTTTCATGTACAAAGTATTTTCATCCGAGCTACGGTTTATTTTATATTAATTTTAAAAGATTTAATCAATTTTCCGGAATTAAATTAATTCGAAAATTATATTAAATGAAAATGCTAAGTGCGCCTAGTAGAGTGTCCACATCAATGCACACACAGGCTAACATGTGGGGCCAGTGAGGTGTTGAGTCAGCAGGGTCAACAGTCAACATTGACTGGATTGACTGGTCAAAACTGGGCAGTGGGGCCCAGATGTCATTGGGCCATTATTTTAAACAGATTGTTTATTTTGCCTAGTTAGTGGTGGGGGCCCATTAGTAGTGTGTAAGGTGCTGGTTTAGTGGTCTGTAATTAGATTAGCATCTAATCTAATCCTAGAAGGGCCCAGGTGGCGATGGCACTAGCCGACCACTATGTGGCTGTGCCTCACGCACGAGTGCACACATGGGGCGCTCGCGGCCAGTGCCAGCCGCTACACTAGTGGCCGATCAAGCAGACGGCTGGGCGAGCGGACAGCGCAGGTGTGCGTCGGGGCAATCGGACGGCTGCGGCATGCGGCGAGGAGCAGGGGAAAGCAGAGGCAGCAGCAGGAAGTAGCGGCAGCAGCGGGAGCAGAAAGCAGTAGCACCAGCTGCAGCAAGAAGCAGAAGCGGCAACGGCAATAGCCGGCAGCAGCACGGGCGGGCGCGGCCAAGCCGCGGTGGATGCATGCTCGGACGGCGCAGGGGCACGGCCAGGGGCACACGTGAGCGCGGTTGGGCGTCCAAGTTGGGTCAGGGGCTTAGGCTGGAGCTGCACGGGCATACGGGCGTGACCACGGCCCGGACGGGCCAAACTACTGCCATGCCGACTGGTCCTCATGGGGCGACGTCTGCGGCGATAGATCGAGGGGGAAAAGCGGGGGAATCGGGAAATGAGCTCACCGTGGAGGCACAAGTAGGCCCTGTGGGAGCTTAGGAGCGCTGGGTTGGACGAATTTGGAGACGAAAGTCGGCGGCGACCGAGGAAGAAGAAGCTCGATCCGCAAGATGTAGAGGCGTCAAACTCGAATGGATGGTCGTAGATGGCGTAGACGAACACTGCGGAGCTCCTGGACTTGTTGCATCAACAAGGGGAGTCCGATGGCCGCAGGATTGGCGCTGCGACGGCCGCGTCGGGTGCCTATCCAAATCAGGGAGAGCGAGGGGTAAGAGGGGGTAGTGGCTAGGGTTTGACCAGGGTCACGGGGTCGAGGGAGAGGGGCGAAGGGGGTCTTGCAGTCGAGGGGGAGGCGTGGATGGCCGGCACCTGGCCGAGGCGCCATGGATGGCCTCCACGCCCTCCTGTGAATAGGAGGTGGGAGGAGGGCGGATGGGCTAAGGCTCCCTAGCCACATGGGCCTAATCGCCTAGTAGTTTAGGTTTTCTTCTTTTTTTTGTTTAGTGTTTTTCTTTTTATCTACTATTTCGTGTTAAATTAATCCGCCAAATTGATTTTGTAAAATTATGAAACTTGGCTCATAATTTGTATTGCAATTTTGGACACTGCCACAAAAAGTTTGGAGTTATTCTGAAAAGTTTTAAAATCATGTTTAAACTTAAATGGTTCATTAAGATGACAACGGACCACTTCATAAATTACTAGGGATTAACTGGCGAGTCAAATAATGTTGGTTTAATCATGAGAATTAGTTAGCGAATACTTGTAACCCAACGAACATTTTTAATTTACCATTTTAAGAACTAATAATTTGACTTGTATTTTGAATTCGAATTTGAGTTTGATTTGGAACAATGTGATCATTAGCAAGAAAAATGTGATGACATGGCACCATTAGTAAGTGGTTACTGTAGCTTAATTATCCGGGCGTCACAATTCTCCTCCACTACAAGAAATCTCGTCCCGAGATTTAAGAGGGGGGCAAGGGGGAAGGGATTTGGTTACGGAATTCTAACGGGTCTTCTCGGTGTTTGGTTGCTCTTCTCGAAGAGGTCAACCCGATACGTTGATGCTTTCATTCCTCTGCTCCAGGTCATCATGATGAAGTCGTCCTCCTTTCTTCGAGAACTCCATCATACATACGATGGACAAGGGCTAACTTCGGAAGAACGGACCTGCTACCATGTTGCGTATCTGGTAGATAACATCAGGAAAGGTGGCGGAAAGTAACTCTCGAATCGAATCTTAAGAAAATATCGAGAGCAAAGTAAGAAGGTATCATGGGAAGTTTCAAGCGGGTAGGCAATCGTTCGTTGCCTAAAACGAAGTGTGAAAGGGGTTCAGAGCAATGGGAATAAGTATTGCGTCTGATACCATAATAGATCACTAGGCAGGTGGCCCATGAATTACATACGAAGTCAAGCACGAGGATTAACTTTGACAAAAGGTTGTACAGGAGAGTCAGGTTTTGATCCAGTGGACCTGTGGGTTATGGGCCCATCATGTGGGTTAAAAGTAGGAAGGCGATGACGTCTTACACGATCATTTAAGCAAGGCATGTCAAAGGGTAGCCTGTCAGTTATGTCGGCAACAACATCGATACCAAGGGCGAGGGACGAAGAGAACCATTTTCCTGCTCGTTGAAACGAGATGGACCAATAGGCAAGTTCTCGTCCATCGGTGGTTACCGAAATGTCATCAACAATAGTAACAGGGTCTTACTAACAAAGTTGTACACCGAGGTGTTTACATAAGCAGGAGAATATTACTGCTTAGATCATACAGATCACCAATAAGGTTAATCAAAACAATGGAAAGGAAAAGGTGATCATCAGATTAAACAGAACAATGGAAAAGAAAATGTGTTTAAACACATATTTCAGGGATATATCCTTCCCAAGGACAAGCAGAGCATGATATCCGTGGCAGGATATAATGTAGAAAACCCTTTAGGTAAGGGGAGAGAAATTTCATGACATTACCCATACAAAGGTGTTTGGATAATTGATAAGGAAAATTTAGCATTGAGCTTCAAATGTTCTTATTGATGATAGGAGTACCACATACATGCTTCGAAATAGCATTGATATGGACTTTGCATACACAAAGGATTCATCAGGAACAACTTATGAAATAATTCTTACGATTTCCTCATGGAAGAATCGCTAAGCTTGCTAAAAAGGATACTATAACACTAGGTCCTTCGGCCAGGTGTGCTAGGCATGACATCACCTTACCGGGTCATATAAAGACCAATGTTATAACTCTTGGAAATAGGTTCCAACCATCATATCTGACTGAGATTCAGATCTGATTGGTGTCTAGATACCTCAGACTTAGGATGCCTGGGAAGAGAAGGTGCGACACCAATTGACGAGATGACAATGTGAGATTCTCGGGAAATGAACTATGGAAGTGAGTTCCGAGACAAGAGTTCATCATTAAACCAAGGAGAGAATGGGGAGGTGGTTGATGAACTCAGTGACAATTCATTGAGATTTCCAAAAAGATGGATTTCCACAATTATGTGAACAAGGAGATAACATTAGTCAGATCAAATGATACAATGATGTATGCTCGAGGAAAAACATCCACAATTAAACATTGATTGAAAGTGCACCTAGAAGTATGGACTAAGTAGCACGATCAATGTTAGAATGGTGATTTGATAACCAAAAGACTTAGAATGAAACTATCGGCCATTCACTTCAAAGCAATAGGGTTTCTAGAAGTTTTGAATTCACTCATCATAGTTCAATTGTCAGTATTCCGGTTGGAACAACATGGGGACCAAGAAATGAACGGAGATGACGAGAAGTATTACTATATCAAGAATTTTTAAGAGGTGGTGAAATTCTCACAACATTCTTGACATAAAAGATGGTAATACTCCAAGGTAAGGAAGAACAAATGTTGGATAGCAAGGAACTCAAGGTATAACACAGAACACAAACAAGTTTGTGTTGGAGGGAAGGCAATAAAGTGGTCGATGACAACACAAATCATCGAGGGCAAGGATGGTATTTCTCATCATGAATTCAATTGATATCCTTGAAGAGCTCAGAATGTTAATGATGATCATGACACATTTGTCGAGAGATTTCACGGAGGTGTAATCGATCAGCGATGACATCAAGTCAAAGGACTGATGAAGCGAAAGGTTATTGGAACCACGAGTATGACACAAACTCAAAATCAAGCTCGCTGTTCAAGGCGAAATGATATGAAGAGGAAAATCGACGTAAGCTTAGCTCATCGTCGAAACTGGTGCTCCGAGAATAAGGACCAGATAGCACAGTTAAAAAGTTGCATGATAAGGATATAGTCGATCAGGCTAGGAATGACTTGAAGGATTATTAAACTCATAAGCAACGAAAATTACTTAGAGTATTGAATCGGAGTGCAGAATCGATTCACTTATTGGTGTTCTCGAGTGACTAATAACTCAAAACCCGGGGGGAAATTGGAATCGATGAGAATAATAGTTGACGAAGAACTCATAAGAAGTTATGTAGTTCCGTGATATTCTCGAGATACCAGAGGGTATACTCAAAGGTAGAGCAGAATAGAGGTTGGATATGTGTAATGATCTGCAGAAGACAAGTACTTCAACTTGTCCGAGAAAAGGAATGAAAGAATATCAATATGGCCGGAACCAAGATTGCAAAAGACTAGATCCCAATTATAAGATGAACTTATACCAAGGGAATAATAAATTTAAGAGTAGCTTCCATGATAGGATCTACATCGTCTCCATGGGCATGAACACAAAGTTCAAGGTCGACTCCCACTTCTTCAATGCATAACCTTTCATTCACTACTCTGGATAAAAATGATTTCAGTGTCAAAACGTACCTGGTGAATTACCAGAAGAGTATGACCCATGAAAACTTTCGAGTTCACACAGATTAAGGAAGGCATAGGGTCAACCCATCGGGGCTTCTTAGAACATATACCATGAACTTGAAGAGTAAATAACACAAGCTCAAAAGTAGAGCATGGTTGACAAAAGTAGAGGATACAATTTACCAAGGGCATTATGTATCGGGTAAAGAACTCATAAGAATTTTGGTTGTGAAGGACACTGTCAAATAATAACCCGGCAATGGGTATGGCGGTCCACAATGGGGCTGACGTGAGTATCGGTACTCAATCAGAGAAAGAAGGAATGCCAAGGCATCAGATTGTAGAAACAACTGACTTATTCCAAGCTTAATGCAAAGAATTTTATGATTTCCAAATTAAGGGATCAGAAGCAATCGTTCTGATAAAAAATGAATAAGTTTGATAGACTTAGAAGCACAACCGATCAAGGCATTGATTGGTCAAGAACCAGCTCATATCCAAATGTCATCTGAGCCGGAAGGATAATCCTAGGATTCGATTGATGATTGTGAACATTCACAACTTATTGAATCAATGGACTCAAAAATGATAGTGACAAAGGATGCCAATAAGATTATTATGCTTCTGGGATTAACCATAATGCAAGCAAGCAAGAATTTCAAGAACAATAGGCTGCTCAGGATTTCCGGAAGATCGAATGGTATTTCAAAGTCTTTTGCAAAACACTTGATCAGTGGGGTTGAGCCGATACTCGGTAAGTGCGAGGAATTTATACGTAGAGGGTATTCATGTGGCAAGAACTGCAAGGCAGTAGGCAGAAAGTATTCTCGGAACAATAGAGAGAATGTCGGGGTATCTTGTAATAACAAGATCAACGGGGAATGATTGTATCGATGGCAAAATGCACGTGGTTATCCATAGGGGTTTATCGATGGAAGGGAATTGCAATAGCGATGGCACAAAGTCTCGAGAGAACATCATAGAGTAGCCTCAAAATCTTCTGGTGCAGCAGACGATCATCGATAATAAGGTGCTCTCTGGGTGAAAGTGATCACGAGACCTAATGTTAGATTTATGAAAATTCATTTAACCCGAATAGAAGAGAGATCAGTCCCAGAGTATAGGTCGGGGAATAAAAGATCCTAATACCACCCAATGGCAACGTGGGCCCATAAGCCGCATAGCCAAGTTAGTAAAAACTTTTTCAATGACTAGACTCAACTTCGGCCAAGGAGTTTGGAAGAGGGATTCCTACAGGCAGTCGGCTCTAATACCAACTTGTGACGCCCCCGATTCAATCGTACAATAATCATACACGCAAACGTGTACGATCAAGATCAGGGACTCACGGGAAGATATCACAACACAACTCTAAAAATAAAATAAATCATACAAGCATCATAATACAAGCCAGGGGCCTCGAGGGCTCGAATACAAGTGCTCGATCATAGACGAGTCAGCGGAAGCAACAATATCTGAGTACAGACATAAGTTAAACAAGTTTCCCATAAGATGGCTAGCACAAACTAGGATACTGATCGAAAGAGGCGTAGGCCTCCTGCCTGGGATCCTCCTAAACTACTCCTGGTCGTCGTCAGCGGCCTACACGTAGTAGTAGGCACCTCCAGTGTAGTAGGAATCATCATCGACGGTGGCATCTGGCTCCAAGGCTCCAGCATCTGGTTGCGACAACCAGGTAGAAGGGAAAGGGGAAAAGAGCGAGAAAAGCAGTCGTGAGTACTCATCCAAAGTACTCGCAAGCAAGGAGCTACACTACATATGCATGGGTATATGTGTAAAGGGCCATATCAGTGGACTGAACTGCAGAATGCCAGAATAAGAGGGGGATAGCTAATCCTGTCGAAGACTACGCTTCTGGTAGCATCCGTCTTGCAGCATGTAGAAGAGAGTAGCTTGAAGTCCTCCAAGTAGCATCGCATAGCATAATCCTACCTCGCGATCCTCCCCTCGTCGCCCTGTGGAAAAGCGATCATCGGGTTGTCTTTGGAACTTGTCTGGGTGTGTTTTATTAAGTATCTAGTTCTAGTTGTCATAAGGTCATGGTACAACTCTGGGTCGTCCTTTTACCGAGGGACACAACTATTCGAATAGATAAACTTCCCTGCAGGGGTGCACCACATAACCCAACACGCTCGATCCCATTTGGCCGGACACACTTTCCTGGGTCATGCCCGGCCTCGGAAGATTAACACGTCGCAGCCCCACCTAGGCACAACAGAGAGGTCAACACACCGGTCTAAATCCTATGCACGCAGGGGTCTGGGCCCATGGCCCATTGTACACCTGCATGTTGCGTACGCGGCCGGTGAGCATACCTAGCAACCTTCATTACAAAGGAAGTTGCGTTAACGCAGTCCAACCCGGCGCGCGCCGCTCAGTCGCTGACGACACGAAGGCTTTGGCTGATACCACGATGTCGAGTGCCCATATCTTTCCCGCGTAGTTGGTTAGTGCGTATAGGCCAGTGGCCAGAGTCAGATCAAATACCAAGATCTCGTGAAGCGTGTTATTATGAAGTAACCGCGGACGCCGACCAGGGCCAGGCCCACCTCTCGCCTAGGTGGTCTCAACCTGCCCTGTCGCTCCGCCACAAAGTAACAATCAGGGGCCATCGGGAACCCAGGCCCACCTCTACCGGGATGGAGCCACCTGTCCTTCCATCTCCCACATCAGAATCACTTGCGGGTACTCAACGAGCTGACCCGACTTTAGTCACCATCTGAAGTATGTATATATGTATAGCATATACCCGTGATCACCTCCCGAGTGATCACGACCGGATAGTATAGCAAGGCAGACTGACAAGAATGTAGGGCCAATGATGATAAACTAGCATCCTATACTAGGCATTTAGGATTGCGGGTAAGGTATCAATGAATGTAGCAACAATGACAGGCTATGCAACAGAATAGGAGTAACCGAACAGTAACATGCTACACTACTCTAATGCAAGCAGTAGAGAGAAGAATAGGCGATATCTGGTGATGAAGGGGGGGCTTGCCTGGTTGCTCTGGCAAGGAGGGGTCGTCAACACCGTAGTC
>NC_041385.1:746020333-746090884 GCF_002162155.2 Triticum dicoccoides | reverse complement strand
CTCGGGTTCTACCGGACAGAAGTAACGGCGGGAGAACACAATAAATAACAGAGCAATCAAAGTAACACAAAGCGTAGCATGGCAATACGCGGTGCTAGAGGTGACCTAACGCAGTAGTGGGTGATATCCGCGAAGTGGGAAAACATCCGGGAAAGTATCCCCGGTGTTTCACGTTTTCGGACAGATGAACCGGACGGGAAAGTTGTGTGTTTTCTATGCTAGGGATGTGTGGCGGACGAACGGGTTGCGTATCCGGATTCGTCTCGTTGTTCCGAGGAACTTTCATGTACAAAGTATTTTCATCCGAGCTACGGTTTATTTTATATTAATTTTAATAGATTTAATCAATTTTCTGGAATTAAATTAATTCGAAAATTATATTAAATGAAAATGCTAAGTGCACCTAGTAGAGTGTACACATCAATGCACACACAGGCTGACATGTGGGGCCAGTGAGGTGTTGAGTCAGCAGGGCCAACAGTAAACATTGACTAGGTTGACTGGTCAAAACTGGGCAGTGGGGCCCAGATGTCATTGGGCCATTATTTTAAACAGATTGTTTATTTTGCCTAGTTAGTGGTGGGGGCCCATTAGTAGTGTGTAAGGTGAGTGGCCTGTAATTAGATTAGCCTCTAATCTAATCCTAGAAGGGCCCAGGTGGTGATGGCACTAGCCGGCCACTGTGTGGCTGTGCCTCACGCACGAGTGCACACATGGGGCGCTCCCGGCCAGCGCCAGCCGCTACACTGGTGGCCGAGCAAGCAGACGGCTGGGCAAGCGGACAGCACAGGTGTGCGTCAGGGCAATCGGACGGCTGCGGCATGCGGTGAGGAGCAGGGGAAAGCAGAGGCAGCAACAGGAAGTAGCGACAGCAGCGGGAGCACAAAGCAGTAGCACCACCAGAAGCGGCAATGGCAATAGCCAGCAGCAGCGCGGGCGGGCGCGGCCAAGCCGCGGTGGATGCACGCTCGGGCGGCGCAGGGGCACGGCCAGGGGCACACGTGAGCGCGGTTGGGCGTCCACGTTCGGTCATGGGCTTAGGCTGGAGCAGCACGGGCATACGGGCGTGACCACGGCACGGATGGGCCAAACTACGGCCATGCCGACTGGTCCTCATAGGGCGACGTCTACGGCGACAGATTGAGGGGGAAAAGCGGGGGAATCAGGAGATGAGCTCACCGTGGAGGCACAAGTAGGCCCGGTGGGAGCTTAGGAGCGCTGGGTTGGACGAATTTGGAGACGAAAGTCGGCGGCGACCGAGGAAGAAGAAGCTCGATCCGCAAGATGTAGAGGCGTCAAACTCAAACGGATGGTCGTAGATGGCGTAGACGAACACTGCAGAGCTCCTGGACTTGTTGCATCAACAAGGGGAGTCCGGTGGCCGCGGGATTGGCGCTGCGACGGCCGCGTCGGTTGCCTCTCCAAATCGGGGAGAGCGAGGGGTAAGAGGGGGTAGTGGCTAGGGTTTGACCAGGGTCGCGGGGTCGAGGGAGAGGGGCGAAGGGGGTCTTGTAGTCGAGGGGGAGGCGTGGATGGCCGGCACCTGGCCGAGGCGCCATGGATGGCCTCCACGCCCTCCTGTGAACAGGAGGTGGGAGGAGGGCGGCTGGGCTAATTCTCCCTAGCCACATGGGCCTAATCGCCCAGTAGTTTAGGTTTTATTCTTTTTTTTACTGTTTTTCTTTTTATCTACTGTTTTGTGTTAAGTTAATCCGCCAAATTGATTTTGTAAAATTATGAAACTTGGCTCATAATTTGTATTGCAATTTTGGACACTGCCACAAAATTTTTGGAGTTATTCTAAAAAGTTTTAAAATCATGTTTAAAACTTAAATGGTTCATTAAGATGACAACGGACCACTTCATAAATTACTAGGGATTAACTGGCGAGTCAAATAATGTTGGTTTAATCATGAGAATTAGTTAGCGAATACTTGTAACCCAACGAACATTTTTAATTTACCGTTTTAAGAACTAATAATTTGACTTGTCTTTTGAATTCGAATTTGAGTTTGATTTGGAACAATGTGATCATTAGCAAGAAAAATGTGATGACATGGCACCATTAGTGAGTGGTTACTGTAGCTTAATTATCCGAGCGTCACACAACTCTTGTAATACTCATATCATCAAGATCAATCTAGCAGGAAGTAGGGTATTACCTCCATAGAGAGGGCCCGAACCTGGGTAAACATCGTGTCCCCCGCCTCCTGTTACCATCGACCTTAGAGCACAGTTCAGGACCCCCTACCCGAGATCTGTTGGTTTTGACACCGACAGTGAGGCCTTCGCGGCAGCACAGCCGGCCACGAGAGGTAGGAGCAGGCGGCACGATTGGGGCTAGTTTGGGCGGCTGGAGCAAGAAGACCAGAGGTTGAAGAAGCACTATGGCCGTTGGATGGACACTGTATGGTCACTGGAGCTAGAATCGTTCATATTGACTAAATTGACAAAGCTCTCCGTCCACGTCAACTTAGTAGGCCCACAAGTCAGCCTCCCACTATAGTGGTCCCAGCTAGCAGGTGGAGTATTAATTTTTTTGTGCGTAATAAGGAGGCACTTCCTTGAGTGCGAAGATATAGCTGGTGGGTCCGAGCTGTCAGCAGGGGAACTTTTTTTCGTGAAATACAGAGGAACTTCCAGTGGGTCCCAGCTATCAGCTAGAGGAACCATTATTTTGCGTGTAATAAGGAGCCATTTCCTTGTGTGCCGTTGTGGACCCAACTGTCAGCCTCTCCACATATAGTACACTTCCGATGGATGTCGTTCATTGACCATGTTGACCACACCCTGTCGAGAGCACCAGGGCGATGGACGATGGCGAGGCCTAGGAAGGGAACGACACGGAGCCGGGGAAGACTCGACAGTGGTTGCCCACGCAATGGGGAGTACGAGGGTTGACTGGTTCGGCTGTGGTGTGAGGCTATTCTCGCCACAGAATAACAGGGGTTGTGGGTGAGTAGAGGGATGGCCTCACCAGAGGTTGGAGTAGGGTGGGGTGGTCAGGCCTGCACGGCAGTAGAGCCTGCCACTAGAGATAGGAGCAGGCGGCACGACCGACGCTTGTTTGGGTGGCTGGAGCAAGAAGACCAGAGGTTGAAGAAGCACAACGACCATTGGATGGACATCATACGGTTACTGGAGCTAGAATCGTTCATATTGACTAAGTTGACAAAGCCCTCCGTCTATGTCAACTTAGTAGGCCCACAAGTCAGCCTCCCACTATGGTGGGTCCCGGCTAGTAGGGAGAGTGTTCATTTTTTGTGCATAATAAGGAGGCACTTCCTTGCGTGCGAAGATACAGCTGGTGGGTTCGAGCTGTCAGCGGGGGGAATGTTTTTTTCGTGAAATATAGAGGGCCTTCCGGTGGGTCCCAGCTGTCAGGAGGAGGAATCATTATTTTGCGTGTAATAAAAGAGGCATTTCCTCACGTGCGGCCATGGACCAATCTGTCAGCCTCTCCATGTACTCTCCACTTGTGATGGATGTCGTTCGCTGACAACATTGGCCACACCGCGATGAGAGCACCAGGGTGGTGGACAACAACAAGGCCTAGGAAAGGAACGACACAGAGCCAGGGAAGACTCGGCAGTTGTTTCCCACACGGAGGGGAGTACTAGGGTTTACTGGTTCGTCTGCCGTCATTGGAGAATAACAGTAGGTGTGGGTGAGTGAGTGATGGCTAGGCCAGTGATGGGAGTACGATGGGGCGGTGAGGCCTGCGTGGCAGCACAGCTGGCCGTGGGAGGAGGGAGTAGGTAGTCCATTGGCACTTGTTTGAGCGGCTGGAGCAGGAATAGCAGAGATTGAAGAAGCACGACGGCCATTGGATGGATATCCAACAGTCACTGCTCTTGTGTGTTGACTAAGTTGACACGGCGTTGCATGTGCGACAACCTTTTTTTAGGAAAGCGTACGGGTCAACTTATAGTAGGCGCACAAGTCAGCCTCAAATGTGTGGAAAACAACATACATCCCATCTTCCATTATTTCTAATAATTTATAGCCCATTTGCTAATTCTTAAGGATATTTTGGAGCCCATCTTCTTTTTGTTAGCATTACAGCCCATATTGTGGCCACAGTTAAAAATTATACGAAATTTTGCATATTTTTGTGCGGTTAACTGTTTTTAATCCCGAAATTTCGAGTCACATTCAAACTAATTTGAAAAATAAATTTATATAAATATAAAATCCAAATAATTGTCCATGCATAAAAAGCAGTGGAATTTAAAATCTTGAAATGAAAAAAATGAAAGTAATTCCCGGTTTGATGTGTTTTAAAAATGTACAACCCATTTCTCATTACTGATAGCCCATATTCTGGGCAAGCCGAATGAAACTCTCCTCGTCTTGAAAGATTTCTAGCCCAGCAGGGCTGACAAAGCAAGTAGGCCTCGGTTGGGTATTTCTTGAAAAAAGTAGAACTGGGCTAGCCATTTTCAGCAAGAAAAAATCACAACTGGGCTAATGATGTGGTAAACATAAATAAAACCCTGGCTAGACGGGCCATAGCCCCGTTGTTAAGCTCATCCATCTCTAAAACTAGTATAAATAACAACTGCTTGTTCCTAAAAAAGTAATTAACTACTGCACGACCTGTTGGGTCCCTGGTGTCAGCTGCTCGTTGTGTAATTCTCTCGTTTGTTGACTATGTTGACAACGGCGTGGGCCCCAGATGTCCAACCATTAGGAGTGTAAGTGCATCTAGTGCCCCTTAGTGATTTTGGTGTATTGAAGAGTTATAGGTTAAGGGACTAATGCGTTTGTGAGTGTACACAGGTCTACAAGTCTATGAGGAGTTTGATATTTACAGAGAAAGTCGACCCCTAAAAATGAAGTTCTTCAACTAAAGACTTTGATATTCTGAAGACTTTCTGAAGACTTTGAAAGTGAAGAAATTGGTGTGACCTTGAAGACTTGGTATTCATTTGTGGAACATGAAGCGTGAAGACTTTTGTTTTCGTAGTTTCATTTTCTCTTTCTTGAGTCATAGGAAACACCATACTGTTAAAGGGGGGCGAGGAAATACTAAGGAAAAATTTCCATGTGATGCTCAACTCAAAATCCTACACCTACCAAACCCTTCGAGTGAAGCCTTTGGAAATCTCATACAGTTCAGTCATTTCTTCAGTAACAGAGACGAAGTTCTTCTGGTCACTGAGGAATTTGGTCTGACTGAGGATTTAGGAATTCGCCAGTGCGGATTACCTACAGAGTGAGGAACATGATAGCCCTGAGGAATTTGAGAGTCAAATTTCCGACCGTTGCTGTGCTGCGCGCCAGCTGTCCCAAAATATCTTATCCACCTAACGGTCATATCATTGAAGTGCATTTATGTCTTATCATGTCGGGCTGCTCCCTAGGCTATAAATAGCCGCCCCCTACAACCACTAGCTGGTTGGCTGCTCCGAGAAAACTTGACACTTGTCATTTGAGAGCAACCCATCCTCCGAGGACTTTGAGCGAAAATCATCAAGTGAGGAAAAACCCAAAACCAAACCCCTACAAACCCAAAGTGATTGAGCATCACTGAAGAAATTGATCCTGCGTGGATCTGATGCTTGTTACCTTTGAAGACTGTGCTTCTTCCAGACGGTTAGGCGTCAAGGTCTAGAGCATCCAAGAGGAATTGTGGATTGCCGAGTGACCAAGTCTGTGAAGGTTTGGAAGTCGCCTGAAGACTTACCACGAGTGATTGGACGAGATCTGTGTGATCTTAGTTCAAGGAGAATACGGTGAGGACTGGGTGTCCTGAGCTGCGTGCTCAGCGACTGGGTGTCCGGGACTGTGTGTCCTCGAGTTTAAATACTCAGCCGCTCCAACCAGACGTACAACTGAGACAGTAGTTGGAACTGGTCTACCAAATCATTGTCTTCACCAACCTACTGGTTCTATTTCCTCAACCCTTTCATTTCCTCATTACTGTGTTGAGTGTTTGTTCATATCTGTGTTTGAAGACTTTGACTGAAGACTTTCTCAATTTCCTCAGTTCAATTTCATCAGTCTGTTTGTCTTCATCTTGTGTTATCCTGTGATTACGCTTTCTGTACTCTGTGCTAGTCTTCATTTCATCATGATGACCATGCTTGTATTCTGTTATGCTTACTCCTGAGTACTTATTCCGCTGCTAATAGTTCTTCGCTAAGGAATTTCCTCACCGACAAATTCCTCAGTGAAGATTTCATAAAAATCGCCTATTCACCCCCCTCTAGTCGACATAACGCACTTTCAATTGGTATCAGAGCAAGGTACTCCCTTGTTCTGTGTGATTTTGGTTTAACCGCCTGGAGTTTTAGTTATGTCGACCGCAGGTATGATCAAGGTCTCGGCTGGGTGTCCTACCTTTGATGGGACGGACTACCCCTACTGGAAAAACAAGATGCGAATGCATCTCGAGGCAATTGACAACGATCTCTGGTATGTTGTGGAAAATGGTGTTCCCTCTGTCTCACCCTCACTGAACGCTACCGATGTGAAGAGATTCAAGCAACTTGATTCTCAAGCGAAGAATATCATATGTGGCCATCTGAGTAAAGGACAGTATGGAAGAGTGAGTGCTTTGGAAACTGCTAAGCTTATCTGGGATAGGCTGTCCAAAGTGAATGAAGGAGTCTCAACTCAGCGTGACTCTCGGGTTGATGTTCTTCGGAATCTCTTCAACCGCTTCAAAAGACTCGACAATGAAAATGTCCAATAAACCTTTGATCGCCTCACTGACATCTCAAATGAGCTTCAAGCCCTCGGTGCCACTGACATCACTAACCATGAGGTGGTGAAGAAACTGTTGAGATCGCTTGATTCCTCATTTGATACTCTGGGTCTGATGATACAAGAACGGGCTGACTACAAGTCTCTTGATCCTGCCGATATCCTCGAAAGGCTAAATACTCACGAGTTCCAGCTTGCTGAAAAGAGAGATCTCTATGGTTCGAGCTATGGCAAACCACGTGCCCTGAAGGCCAAGGTTGTGTCTGAGTCTGAATGTGAGGACTCTGGTAGTAGCCTTGGTGATCCTGAAGAATTGAGCCAGGAGCTAGCACTGCTTGTGAAGAAATTCCAGAAGTTCTCAAGACGTGGTCGCTTTGGAAAATCCTCAAGAAGGAGTGATTCCTCATCAAGTGACTATAAGAGAAGGTTGTGTCACAAATGCAAGAAACCTGGTCATTATATTCAAGATTGTCCTCAGTGGGAAAAGGAATTAAAGAAGAAGAAATACAAGGATTACAGTTCTGATGATGCGAAGAAGAAGAAATCATCAAAATCTTCGTCATCAAAATCCTCGAAGTCTTCATCTCACAAGAAGAGCAGCTCTAAGAAGGCTCGGGCATTCATTGGCAAGGAAATGGACTCTGAAGCTAAATCTGAGGAAAATGAGGAAGAGGAGGCGTCTGAAGAATCCGAATCTGGTGTGGCGAGTCTGGCCTTTTCTACTGCTTTCATTAGCAAGTCCATCTTCAACACTGAAGAAACTGACTCCACCGACAAGCCTGATGAAGATAATGATGACTACGCTCCCACCTATTGCTTCATGGCAAAAGGTGCAAAGGTACTCAAGTACACCTCCTCTGAATCTAGTGAAAATGAATCTGATGAGAATCTCAAGCCCAGCTACTCTAAACTTGCTAAGATTGCTGTAAAACAACAAAGGGCTTTTGAAAAGGTTCAAAACATGCTAGACAAAAGTGATGATATGTTGGGTGAAGAAATGGATCGCACTAAAGCCCTGACTGAAAATCTTCAGAGACTTCAGTCTAGGTTTGATAACCTTCAAAGTCATCATAACACTCTCTTATCTGATCATGAGAAACTTTCTTATGAATTTCTTCAAAGAAAGCAAGATCTTGAGAAGCTAAGAGTGAGTTATGAAGATCTTTAGAAGGAGCGCGATTCATTACTTGCTCAAGAAATCAGCATTTCTTAGGAAGAATTTGTTCCTCCATGCTTAAAATGCATTGAACGTGAATCTGCTAATTCTTCACCTGAATGTTCAAATGCTTCAACTGTTACAAATTCTTCACCTGCCTCTGCTATCACTAATTCCTCATCTAAGGACTTTGCTAGTATCACTAACGATGCAGGGCTGAAGGAACTGTACACGACAGGCATGTACAAAAGCCTCAAAGGGCATCAGATTCTTTGAGATGTGCTTAAAAAGCAGATCCTCAACAGAAACTCTAGGAAAGAGGGTATTGCCTTTGAGAGGAAACTTAATGCTGATGGAACATATTGGAAACCTAAGCAGTACCCCAAAACCTCATGGGTTGCTGCAAAGGGACCTCCAGTTGATCCATCCATGTTATCTGGCTTTACATGTGAATCTCCTCATTCTTCTGATGAGTCATTTGACTCCAACTATAAATTGTTCAAAAATCAGAATGGTGAAGTATTTGCTAGATATGTTGGGACTAACTGCAGGAACGGTTCCCCTATGAAGAAAATCTGGGTTCCCAAAAGTTATGTTGAAAGTCTTCAGGTGAATGTCCTCATGACACCACCTGAGAAGAATAGGAACCCCAGATCAAACTCTTATGGACAAAATTCCTCACGTGGATCAAATTCCTCAACTGGATCAAAGTCCTCATATGATCATCATCGTGCTAACAACTCTGTTTCGCAGGGTAGAGCTAAGGGCTATGAATATGCACATTATTCTTCAAATCATTATGTTCATAAGTCCTCGAAGAATTTCTCTGCTTATTCATATGCTTACCCTAACCCCTCTTATGTGAAACGAAATGGTTTGGCTTCTATGCCACCATTCTCGTATGGTGCTCGCAGAGTGATGAACTCTTTGCCACCCCTTCAGATGTGGGTGGTGAAGAAAAAGAACAAATCTCTTATGCAGGGTTAGGTCTCCAGACGTTCTTAACGTCTGAAGAATTTGCTGGGGACCTGACAAAATTGCCTGAAAGGACGCAGGCTAACCGTGATGAAATGAACTTTCATTTCACACATCCTCCTACTGCTATATCTGTTTACCGCTATGACGAAATTCATTTGATGAACTTCATATCATATTCTTCACTGATGAAGCATATGAGATTGTAAGTTACACTAATTCATCTGCAGGATGATCAACCCAAAACCACTGAATGGGTCCTCGATAGTGGATGTACAAATCACATGACTGGTGACAAGAATCTTTTGATGGATGCTCCCTTATCACCGTCACATCTGATGCATATCATCTTTGCTGACAAAGGCAAAAGTCGGGTATTGGGTCTTGGTAAGGTTGCGATCTCTAAGGATAAACACATGGACAAAGTGATGCTTGTTGAGTCCTCAGGATACAACCTCATGTTAGTCTCAATGCTTTGTGATCTTGATATGGTTGTTGTCTTTGGCAAGTATCGCTGTGTTGTGATTATGGAAGCTGACAATTCCAAAGTCTTCGAAGGCTTTAGGAGAGGAGATTTGTATAATGTTGATTTCTCTACAGGACCACAACCAGCCGTGTGTCTACTTGCAAAAGCTTCAGAAGGCTGGCTATGGCATCGACGACTTGGTCACGCAGGCATGAGGAATTTGCACATGCTTGCGAAGAAGAAGCATGTCATTGGCATTGAGAATGTCAAATTCCTCAAGGATCACTTATGCGGAGCCTGTGAAGCTGGAAAAATGACCAAGGCCAAGCATCCAGTGAAGACTATCATGACCACTACTCGTCCATTCGAGTTGCTTCACATGGACCTCTTCGGACCTAATCATTACTCAACATTCTCTAATGCTGCATCTCTATATGGTTTTGTCATTGTTGATGATTACTCTCGATATACATGGGTACACATTGTTACTTACAAACATGAAGTGCAGGAAGTCTTCAAACGATTTTCCTCGAGGGCTTCAACCAACTTTGGTGTGAAGATCAAGCACATCAGAAGTGACAATGGAACTGAGTTCAAGAATTCCGGTCTTGATGACTATCTTGATGAACTTGGTATTACTCGTGAGTTATCTGCTCCTTATCCTCCTCAGCAAAATGGCGTCGTGGAGCGCAAGAACAGAACTCTTGTTGAGATGGCTTGCACTATGCTTGATGAATACAAAATGCCTCATCGTTTTTGGATTGATGCAATTGATACTGTGTGCCACATCATCAATAGAGTATATCTTCACAAATTCTTCAAGAAGACGGCCTATGAACTCCTCATTGACAAGAAACCCAATGTGAGTTATTTCAAAGTCTTCGGTGCAAAATGTTGGATTAGAGATCCTCACCACAATTCTAAATTTGCACCGAAAGCACATGAAGGTTTTATGCTTGGTTACGGAAAGGACTCGCACACCTACAGAGTCTTCAACATCGCTCATCACAAAGATTGTTGAAACTATAGATGTGTGGTTCGATGAAACTAATGGCTCGCAAAGAGAGCACCTACCTTCTGTGTTAGATGAACCAGCACCTGAGGATTCTATCAAATTCAAGGCAACTGAGGATGTCATTCCTACTGAAGAACTTGCTGAAGAATTCATTCCAGTACGCGAAGAACGTCGAGCTGACGCACCTGAAGATAATGCTGAAGAAAATGGTGCTGAAGAAAATGCTGAGCAAACTCCTCAGCGACAACCAGCTCATCCTCGCGTTGCAAAAGAAGTGCAAGTGGAGAAGATCATCGATGACATTAGAGCGCCAGGTCCTCTCACACGCTCAAAAGCTTCACATTTATCTAACTTTTGTGGGCACTATGCTTTTGTCTCTATCACAGAGCCCACTAAGGTAGATGAAGCATTTTTGGAGCCGGAGTGGATTCAGGCTATGCAAGAAGAATTACATCAGTTCTAGCTCAACAATGTCTGGGAACTGGTCAAACGTCCAGATCCTCGCAAGCATAATATCATTGGCACAAAGTGGATCTACCGCAACAAGCAAGATGAAAATGGCCTTGTGGTAAGGAATAAGGCACGATTGGTAGCCCAAGGCTACACACAAGTTGAAGGAATTGACTTCGATGAAACTTTTGCACTTGTTGCTAGACTTGAGGCTATTCGCATATTACATGCTTATGCTAATCATCATGATATCATCTTATATCAAATGGATGTGAAAAGTGCATTCCTCAATGGTAAGCTTGAGGAAGAAGTATATGTTGCTCAACCCCCAGGTTTTGAAGATCCAAAGAATCCTGACAAAGTCTTCAGACTTAATAAGGCCCTCTATGGCCTCAAGCAAGCCCCTCGGGCGTGGTATGATACATTGAAGGAATTCTTCGTGAAGAATGGCTTCACACCCGGTTCACTCGACCTTGGGTGAACTGTTTGTGTGCCAAATATATGTTGATGATATTATCTTTGGCTGTACTGACCAACGTTATAGTGATGAATTTGCCTATATGATGAGTGAAGAATATCAAATGTCTATGATGGGAGAGTTGAAATTCTTCTTAGGTCTTCAAATTCGTCAACAGCGCAATGGCATATTCATATCTCAGGAGAAATACCTCAAAGATGTACTGAGGAAATTCGGCATGCAAGATTGCAAAGGCGTCAAAATTCCTATGCCCACAAAAGGCCATCTATGCACTGATGAAAATGGTATTGACTTCGATCACAAGGTATACCGCTCCATGATTGGCTCTTTATTGTACTTATGTGCATCTAGGCCAGATATAATGCTTAGTGTTTGCATGTGTGCCCGATTTCAAGCTGCACCGAAGGAATCACACCATAAGGTTGTGAAGCATATTCTTCGATATCTAGCTCACACACCAACACTAGGATTATGGTACCCCAAGGGCTCTGCTTTTGATCTCATTGGATATTCTGGCTCTGACTATGCTGGTGATCGTGTGGACCACAAGTCAACTTCCAGCACTTGTCATTTCCTCGGACAATCTTTGGTCTGTTGGTCCTCGAAGAAACAGAACTGTGTATCACTATCTACTTCGAAAGCTGAATACATTGCTACTGGCTCTTGCTGTGCTCAACTGCTTTGGATGAAGCAAACACTCAAGGATTATGGCATCAACGTGAAGAATGTGCCTCTCCTCTGCGACAATGAGAGTGCCATCAAGATTTCTCACAACCCAGTTCAGCACTCGAAGACAAAGCACATTCAGATTCGTCATCATTTTCTTCGTGATCATGTGTTGAAGGGCGACATCTCTATCGAGCACATGAAGACTGAAGAACAGCTAGCTGATATCTTCACTAAGCCCTTGGATAAGAAGAGATTTAGCAAGTTGCGGTGTGAGCTAAATATCTTAGAATCTTCGAATGTTCTTTGAAAAGGACACACATCCTAACACTTATGCAAAATTGATGACTTAGATGTGCAACACATGAAGAAACGTTTTTCTTCAATCAATGAAGAATAACACTCTAAGTGTGAAGAAATTAATGAAGAATTTGATTCTCAGAACCCTATGACAATTGTACGCGGTGTCTGAAATCATCATTCTTATACGGTGGGTCACGCCACCACAAAAAGTTGAAAATCTTCAATTTGAGTTTTTCCTCAGTTTTGAAATTCTTCAGTTTTTCAAATTCTTCAACTTATCAAAATCTTCTCTGTTTCCTTCGTTTTTCTTCATTGGCTATATATATATATGAGTTTATGTCCTCTACAGCATTCACTTATAGCTATTTCTTCAAGTTGCTTTTTCTGCTAAGTGAATGTGATCGGACCCTTCCCCCTTTATGCTTTACTCAACCCAATCTATTCACAAATTCTTCATGTGCGTTCTATTTTGAAACTCGTTCAAAATCTTCACTGTGTCCTTGTCAGCTGAAGAAATTGCGAAGAAACTTTAAAACAAATCTTATCCAAATTTTCGGTTTTGCCGCTCAAACTGTTCCGCATCCCACGATGCATTATTCTATTCACTCACGATCGTACACGATCTCCACTACACAGTACGTGGGTGACACATGTCGCGTGAAGGAGAAAGGGCAGGGGCACGTTCATCCAAAATCTTCGGGCGAACAGTTTTTCACCGTGTCTATAAATACCCCTCTCCCCTTCCTCACTTCATTTACTCTGCTCGATCGCTTCTCTCCTACTCGAGCTCCTCAAACCCTAGCGCCGCCGCTACTCCATCGTCGCTGGTGAGGAAGAGCTTCGCTGCCTCAACCTCGTCGCCGTCGTACTCACGCCGACCGCGGAAATCTTCACCCCGCCGCCGCCGTAGCTGTCTTCCTCCGCCGAGTTAGGGCAAGGAAGATCTAACCTGACGAACTTCCCATTCGTTCTTCTCAGTTCGTCGTGTTCTTCACTTCGGGTAATTAAAAGTTACTTTTATTACTCGCCTTGATTCTCAAGCTTTCCTGAAAATCTTCAAAGGTGTTTATTCCTCAAATCTTCACACATATGAACACCACACACATCATATGAACTTGAACTGTTTTTCTAAGCAATCATTTTCTTCAACATTCCCTAATTGTGTGGATCTTCGATCTATACAACTCTGGAACCTAAGACAAGAACGCTTAGTGAAATTCTTCTAGGCACATCTGGTCAAATTCCTCAAAACTTGTTCTTTTCAAAAAATCCTCTCAGAACGCATATGACCTCTCCAAATTCCTCGCACATGTACTCTGTTCACAGGTACTCATGTCTGCTGCTGAATCGCTAGGTTCTCATCAACTTAACTCATTTGCAGCGTTCCTCGATGAAAAACTGCATACTTCTTCAGAGACCTCAATTGTTCAGATTCCTCAACTAAAGAATATGGCAGATGGTAAGAAGCCGCAGAAAGGAGGAAAGAAACCTGAGGTTATGACTGCGTTTGAAATCCCTGAGGAAATATATGCTGACTATTGCACACCTGATGAAGCAAAATTTGGCAAAGAAAACAAAAATCAGCGCAAGGTGCGCATTCAGAAGATTGAATGGAGATGGGCAAGGGAATGGAGGGAATAGAGATATGTGACTCCAAAGTACATGAAGAAATTCGCCCTCAATCCTCCGTGCCCAAGAGCTCCACTGGCACCTGGCCAAGTAGCTGATCCCACAAGCATCAAACGTGGTGAGGACTTTCCTGAAGAATGGGCTAAGTGCCAAGCTAAATTGGCAAGCCAAGCCAAGGAGGCAATGAAGAAATTCAATGAGGATTCTGCCACTGCTACTGCTACTGAGGCCTCGGTCAAACCGAGGAAATCCATGCCAAAGAAGCCTACTCGTAAGCCAAGTGCTTCATCATCAGCGCCCTCACGGCCAAGTTCCTCAGCAGCGCCCTCAAGGCAAACTCCTCACACTGCTACAGCTCCACCAAAGTCCTCAACAGCGCCTTCAAAGTCCTCAGCTCCTGTGCATCTGGCCACATGTCAAAGGACTGCTGGTTTCTCGATTGCCTCTGGTGTCTCAGCAAGTTCCTCAGCTGCACCAATTTCATCAGCTGGCCCGACTCTGCTGAAGACCAAAGCAACAGCTGGACGAGGTCCTCGGCCAAGTCCAAAGAAGAAACAGGTCGCATTCCATGTGCCTTCTGATGATGAAGCTTCTGATGATGAACTTGCGGAAATCATCAGAGATCGCCAAGAAAGGGCTGCTAGAGCCAAAGGCACATCTGTGCCACTGCTGTTGGATCCGAGGAAAATCCTCGATTATATTGATCTCTGGCACAAGGATCCAAACACTCCTATGCCTGATTTTCATCTGACCCCTGGACAGAGTCATATGTTGACCCATTTCATCACTGAAGAGAAATGGAAGTTTGAAAAGGCAAGAGATCAAGAAAGCTCAATACAGAAAGGAGAAGTTCCTGAAGAAAAACGTTGTCAGAATGACACCTGAGGAACTTCTCAAAGTCCAGACTGAAATTCAAGACCTCAACAAAAACTTCGATGCGTATTATGCTGATTGGCAAGGAGCCAAAGTCAGATTCGTCAACCTGACGAAGAAATTCACCAATGTTGCTGCTCCAACGCAACATGAAATTCCTCAGGCTGAAGCCTCAGCCCAGCCGACTAAAGAACATGCCAGCACCGCTGATGAAGTTCAGGCTGCTGATGAAAATACCAGTTCCAGGGCTGATGATCCAATTCCAGCCGCTGAAGAAATTGCCAGGGCATCCACTAGTGGTGCGCCAGAAGAAACTGAAGAAGTCAGGGCAACTGCATCAGTTGCGCCTGAAGAAATTCAACCAGATTCCTCAGCTCCATCTGCACCTACACCAACACCAATTCTTCCGTGTGCATTTGATGTGAAGAAAACAAAGGCTGCAGAGCGAGCTGCAGTGAAGAAAAGGAAGGCATCAGCTGTGTCAAATTCTTCGGCTGCGAAGAAAATGAAGCCAATGACCAGCTCCCTTGAAAATCCAATTGATGTTGTTCCAATTTCCTCCATGCCATCAAAGGACCTTGTTCCTTTTGGAGAAGACTATGAGATCCCCATCGGATCTGATGAAGAACATCATTCTGCTGCTTCGTCAGAGCAGATTGATGAAGAAATTGAAGTGGACGCAATCCCTTCAACGCCAGTCATTTCCTCACCTATGCCTCAGTTCACAGCTGAAGAGGCTGGTGTTGAGGAAATTGAAGATGAAGATGTGGATATAGGGTGCACCACACCTATGATGAATGATGACTTTTGGGAAAGTCAGCATCCCAATACTCCTCTCTTCACCTCGCTCCAACAGATTCCTCAGTCCCCTGCACCAACAGTTCAAATGGGCTCTGAAGAAACTCAACCCACTCTCTCTGTGCATGAAGAAATTCCAGCCACTAGTGCTGATGAACCTGCTGCTGCTGATCCTCAGACTGCACCTCTTGAGGAACAAGAAATTCCTCAGCCTGAAGAACCTGAGCTCGCGATTCCTGAGGTGGTGATGCAACTCACTGACACCCCTCTGCCAAAGCAAAAGAATCCGTTCTCAAGAAAACAGAAGTTCAAGGCTGAAGATTTCTTTGCCGAGCACGTATTCTTCACTGACTATAATCCATATGATTCTGCTCGCATAAGGAAGAGGCGTTTCTGGACTGCTAGCCAAGCCAATTTCTATTCCTCAGTGCTCTTCAACAAAGACAAAGTCTTCGATCATGCACATATTCCTCATGTGGACATGGAGTCTCTGTCCGGCTTTGAGCCAGTCCTTAGTGTTCTTCACGACGCAGGACTTCTGAATTTCTGCATTGATATCTGTGACTGGAATGAAGAACTCATTCTTCAATTCTATGCAACTCTGCACATCACCGGAGACGCTGATGACGTGAACTCATGGGTATTAGACTGGATGTCTGAAAATACTCACTACAAGGCACCAACAACTGAATTGCTTCATGCTCTACCACTCAGTCCTCCACTTGATGATGCTTGTTGTATCTACAACGAACCAAAACTTTCAAATCACTATATGCAAGTGTTGATGAAGCCATTGAAACCAAGGCAGGCCCCACGAACCAAATTCCTCGTCAAGGAATTACTTATGTGCCTCGGACTGTTTATCGAATTCTGACGAAGACAATGAGTCCCATCAAAGGCCACGACTCAAATGATGAAGAAGTCGTTTGCATCATGAAGAATATGCTTTTCAACATCATTCATGGTGTTCCCGTCAACTTCCATGATTTCTTCATGAGGACTCTGGCCAATATTGCTATGTCACCATTCGAGCTGAAGCCCTATGCTCCTTGGATTATGAGATTCATCAGGGCAAGATGTTCACTGAATTACAAAGCTGACACTCTGAACCACGGTAGCTACTTGCCTCCGATTGAAGTCCTCAAATGGACAGTTTCATCAGCTGATGACAAAGGCAAGGCCGCTGCTGTGATCGATGAAGGCATTCATCCATTGGATGGTCAATTTCGCAAGGCTGCATCTTACTCTACCAATGACGATTCTGCCACACATGACTCTGCCGCAAATACCTCAGCCAAGCAAAGTCCTCAAGCCACAGCACCTAGGGTGATGACTGATCGTGAGTTACTCCTCATTCTTCATCAGAAGGTTGATCGCAATCATAAATGGGTCAAGCGTCAGTTTGGTTCAATTCTTCACAACATGACCTCAACACACAATGCAGTGAAGAAAAACCAATACTACCTCCATGAAACCTTCAACCGTACCTAGGCTGTTCTCTCTCATGTCTACAGCGCTGCAGATATGAAGAATATGGGTCTCAAGGAAGAATTTGACTGGTCTGCACCTCCACCAAAGAAATTCAAGAAGGTCAAAGTTCCTTCCTTGGTGGCCAGCTCTTATTCTTCATCGCGTGACACTGATGAGTATGAAGATTTGGACGACACTGCGGCAGGCCCTGCTACAACAAACAACCCCGACAACGCTGGCGCTCCTCCATCGACTTGAAATTCTTCAGGGGCGTTAGTCCTCAGTTTCAATCCTTTTGGTCATTTGATGACAAAGGGGGAGAAATCTGAGTTAGTCTTCAAGCGGGTCTATATTAAGGGCATTTTTAACTCTCGTTCTTCTGAAACTTTTATTTGGATCGAGTTGTAATCTTAAACCCGATGGTGCACTGATACTTTTTTTTGCATTATGCTTTGCATGCTTATTCCTTGTTAATGACATTGCACGCATGCTGAATCTCATCAGGCACCATATTTTATCATGCATTTCAAATTCTTCATATTATATATCAAATGCGTGTATGAATTACAAGATATAGGGGGAGATCTCCATGATTCAACTCTTCAAATGTGCATTGCCTCAAAAGCAAATTCCTCACTATGCACATCTTCAGGGGGAGTTCTTCTATATCTTGCAATCAAATTCCTCAATATCAGTGTATACACTTCATATGTTTATCCCCGTTGAAAACTTAACCTATGTTGTCATCAATCACCAAAAAGGGGGAGATTGTAAGTGCATCTAGTGCCCCTTAGTGATTTTGGTGTATTGAAGACTTATAGGTTAAGGGACTAATGCGTTTGTGAGTGTACACAGGTCTACAAGTCTATGAGGAATTTGATATTTACAGAGAAAGTTGACCCCTAAAAATGAAGTTCTTCAACTGAAGACTTTGATATTCTGAAGACTTTTTGAAGACTTTGAAAGTGAAGAAATTGGTGTGACCTTGAAGACTAGGTATTCATTTGTGGAACATGAACCGTGAAGACTTTTGTTTTTGTAGTTTCATTTTCTCTTTCTTGAGTCATAGGAAACACTGTACTGTTAAAGGGGGTCGATGAAATACTAAGGAAAAATTTCCATGTGATGCTCAACTCAAAATCCTACACCTACCAAACCCTTCGAGTGAAGCCTTTGGAAATCTCATACAGTTTAGTCAGTAACAGAGACGAAGTTCTTCTGGTCGCTGAGGAATTTGGTCTGACTGAGGAGTTAGGAATTCGCCAGTGAGGATTACCTACACAGTGAGGAACATGATAGCCCTGAGGAATTTGAGAGTCAAATTTCCGACCGTTGTTGTGCTGCGCGCCAGCTGTCCCAAAATATCTTATCCACCTAACGGTCATATCATTGAAGGGCATTTATGTCTTATCATGTCGGGCTGCTCCCTAGGCTATAAATAGCCGCCCCCTACAACCACTAGCTGGTTGGCTGCTCCGAGAAAACTTGACACTTGTCATTTGAGAGCAACCCATCCTCCGAGGACTTTGAGCGAAAATCATCAAGTGAGGAAAAACCCAAAACCAAACCCCTACAAACCCAAAGTGATTGAGCATCACTGAAGAAATTGATCCTGCGTGGATCCGACGCTTGTTACCTTTGAAGACTGTGCTTCTTCCAGACGGTTAGGCGTCAAGGTCTAGAGCATCCAAGAGGAATTGTGGATTGCCGAGTGACCAAGTCTGTGAAGGTTTGGAAGTCGCCTGAAGACTTACCACGAGTGATTGGACGAGATCTGTGTGATCTTAGTTCAAGGAGAATACGGTGAGGACTAGGTGTCCTGAGCTGCGTGCTCAGCGACTGGGTGTCCGGGACTGTGTGTCCTCGAGTTTAAATACTCAGCCGCTCCAACCAGACGTACAACTGAGACAGTAGTTGGAACTGGTCTACCAAATCATTGTCTTCACCAACCTACTAGTTCTATTTCCTCAACCCTTTCATTTCCTCATTACTGTGTTGAGTGTTTGTTCATATCTGTGTTTGAAGACTTTGACTGAAGACTTTCTCAATTTCCTCAGTTCAATTTCTTCAGTCTATTTGTCTTCATCTTGTGTTATCCTGTGATTACGCTTTCTGTACTCTGTGCTAGTCTTCATTTCATCATGATGACCATGCTTGTATTCTGTTATGCTTACTTCTGAGTACTTATTCCGCTGCTAATAGTTCTTCGCTAAGGAATTTCCTCACCGGCAAATTCCTCAGTGAAGATTTCATAAAAATCGCCTATTCACCCCCCCTCTAGTCGACATAACGCACTTTTAAGGAGGAACCATTTTTTGGGCTTGTAATAACGATGCACTTGCTTGCCTACTGCCATGACCCTGGTTGGTCCCTACTGTCATCCTCTCCACCTACAGTAATCTCCTTGTTCCTCTCGGTTGTTGACGATGTTGACAACGCAAGAGGGCGGATGGGAGTATGAGGGTTGACTGGTTCGGGTGCGGGTGCATGTTTGGGCTGACATCGCCGAAGAATAACAGGACATGTGGGAGAATAGAGGGAAGGAATGGCCAACGTTGGAGGGTATGGTAGGGCGGCAGAGGCGCAGCCAGCCATGGGAGGTGAGAGCAGGTGGAACCGACGAGGTGGTTTGGTTTGGGTGACTGGAGGAAGAAGACAGGAGATAGAAGATACACGACACATGTTGGACGTCAATCCAACACCTGGTAGCAGAATCGTTTGTTGACTAGCTAGTAAGTCGACCCCACCTTGGATAGGCTTTTTCCTCGTGGGTCCCAAATGTTAGAATCCAAATCTGTCATGGTCATGCAGCCTTTCTTATGAAAATTTACAGCCCATTTGCTATGCTAGTTCAAAATAAGTTTGTGGGTGCTGGTGGGTGCTAATCACTTGGGTTCTGTAATGCACAGTGAGCTTAAGCAGCCGGCAAGAGTGATGTTATTTCCCTTGGTTGGGATTTGTTACAATATTTCACTCTTAATTAAACGAATGGCAAGCCATTTGCCTTGTTTCAAAGAAAATATGACAGTCACAGCCGAGTTGAAAAGGGAAAAATATCTAACTCCAGCTTACAAACTGTACAAAAGCACGATGGTTAATTGTTCATCAGGTTTAGACCAAACCCAAATTGAAAAGGGCAACAACATCTAACTCCAGCATTGTTTTCGGTAGTCATAGTCAAATGGATCGGTCAGGTCCATAGAATAAACATCATGGGTTGTAAAATTTTACTGGATTATGACCACAAGATGTTGTAAATAGAAGCCTGGCACGTTCAGAAGCTCTTTTGTCCACCTGAAACACCTTGTTTTTGCTCTTCGACATACCCATCCATCAAAACCATGGTGCTGATAAACTTAAGCCTCATGGACAATAGTAACCTCGCATTCAGCAGGAAGAATGTGACAAATCTAGTGTGTAGCGACCATGATCCAAATGGAGCGAAGTCTCTGTGCTTAAGTGTCATCCCTGGATCGGTATGCTGACACACACAGTACTCAAGGAATTATAATAGAGTTTCAATCACACACTTACTACATCGAGGTCCTCATAAAGAGTATTTATTACATAAATAATATGGCTGACAGCCATCTAAACAAAATAACTGTGGAAGCTTCGAAGATAAATGAGTCCATCAACTCCAAAGGCATAGCTGAGTGCATGACAACGACCTATCGCACCTTATTCTTCGTCGGTAAAGTTTGCAACATGAGACATTGCAGCCATGTCGGTCAGCACATGGAATATGCTGGCAGAGTTACACTATAGAGCAAAAGAATGCAAGAAACTATATCTACATGCATATTTGGCTGGTGGAGGCTCTAAGTTAAATGTTTTGCATAAATCTAATTTTTCCCTATAACAAAGGGTACGTTTTACTTAATACAAAGTTTATACCAATATTTGAGAAGGTTCCTCCAACTCAAATCCCAACATTAACCAAGTATCATCATTAAACCCAATTCATTAATTAAAGAGTGATGAGATCAACAAATAATATCCACATCCAGATACTCAAATTATCGATAACCGGGGACACGGCTATTCATGAATAGTCTATACACTCTGCAGAGGTTGCGCGCTTTTCCCCACAAGACTCGATCGCATCCATGATCGAAAGATCAAGACATAGTCGTTCTGAAGCATTAACTCTCTACTCTGGGTAGACCAGTACACCTACTTTCCCCTACATCTGCTAGTCCACCTCTTCAAGAGCTCACATAACTTACTCAACTATGCGAGAGCCCATAATGGCTTGTGGATGCACACGGAAGTTTCTAGGCATGAAATATCATATGATCCCTTTGAGCTTGGGTGGCGGACCTAGGGTAATCACACGGGTACTCCGGGATTCCCTTGGGCAAGCACTCATTTCTCCAGGTGCCCCAGGCAAGCCACTGGTCTCCCCTGGGTGCCCCAACCATTCCACCCAGATGTGTATTAAAGTTGCCACCTTAATGTTGTCCAAAATTATTATCTCTCACAACTTCCATGAATAACTCGAACCAATCCCCGTCTACGAGCATGACTAAGCAATAAATGAGCATAATGTATATTCCCGAGGTGATCAAAGGTAATAGGTTCGTACCTCAAGTACTACAACCAAACCACATGTTCCCATCCTACTCATGCAAATATTTGAGGGGCAAAACTAATGCATAGTAAAAATTGGGTATTGAAAAGTATGATCAAAGTGTAACTTGCCTTGTTGACGATCTGAAAACTCTAGAGATTTGTAGTAACAAGCTTCACACTCCGGAAAATCTAGCGTAGACAAACAATAGCATACGTAAGCAATCAAGCAAACAATGCAAAGAGAAAACGAGAAAAGATCCAAAAAAACTCAAAAATAAGAAAATAACTAATCTAAACAGAAAATAAATTTTAACAGTATTAAATTTATGTGGATTAGATCTTAGCAGTAGGTACATGTGATTAGCTATGATTTGCAAAAAGAATCAACTCAAACGGGAATACGAAACTCAAAATATGAACAAAACAAGATCAAATTCAACTTAGAACTAAACTCAAATTATAAATTATCAATAACATGGCCAAGTTGGTTTACTGGATAGACGAGATTGCTCTGAAGATTTAGGCGTTGGTTTCGTCGAATTTTTACAAACGAGCTAAAAGTTACGAGGGTTTACAGATCAGGGGCTAATTTGTGAAGAAAATAATCATGGATAGGTCCCTGACTGAAAACTAAAAGAAAAAAGAAAATCTACCGAACGGATGTTCGCTACTGAACCTAATCTAACAAGTTCGTTCGTTATAGAAACTAATCTGACGAACGTCCGCTAAATAACCGATCTAAAATAATAAACCGAAACTAAAACAAAAACCGAAAAAAATATGGCGGGTTGGATCGGTTTATACCGGTTCGGCCGGTGATGGCGGCGGTTTTGACGGTGGCGGCGCAGACTCAATGGTGGCGGCGGCTTCGATGAGGCGGTGCAGGCGGTGGGCTCCGGCGAGGGCGGCGGCGGTGCTGCAGCAAGCGGCGGCGGTTGCGACTGCTGCAGGCAACGGCGGCGCGGGCGGCTTGCGGCGGCGCTCGGCGGCGGTGGCTGCGGCTAAGGGCGACGGCTTAGGTGAGAGGAGGGGGTCGGGGCCAGCGCTATTTAAAGAGGGGGAGGGGGCGGCCGTCTTGGGCGGGGGGACAGGGGCGAGGCGGCGGCGGATCCCGTGTCCGGGTCGGACACGGCAGCAAGCGGCGGTGACGAGTGGGACCCATCCCGAGCCAGGCAAGGCGGTTGGCGACTGGGCCGGCAGTGCTGGGCGCAGCCCAGTTCGGTCGACCCGAAACTTTTTTTAAAATAATTTTTCCAGAGTCTAAAACACGCAAAATAAATATAAATAAAATTCTAAAAATTCCAAAAAAATCATGTAACTAAATGGCCTTATTATTGACCTCGTGAACATTTTTCTGGGCCTAAATGCCTAAACTAAAAACAAACATTATAGTACTAATTACTCAGCTAAATAATAAATAAACTAGTGAATAAAATCAAATAAACTCTCCAAAAATTCAAAATTTAATTTCCAATATTTTCTTACTGATTTTGAAGAAGTCATGTTATCTCCTCTATTTATTTAGAAATAATTGGAAAAGAATTTTTGAAAAACATATTGATCCAAATACCAAACTTTGATAAATCAAAATTGGATTTTTGTGAGACCTTCAACTCTCTCAAATTGGTCCTTGAGTTGCTTAAGGCCTCTTGGGTCAAAATGCAACCAAAACAAAGAAACCAAAATGCATAAATCATGGATGCATATGAATGATCTATAAATAACATCCAAATTGAAAATTGGGATGTTACAAACCTACCCCCCTTAAGATGAATCTCGCCCTCGAGATTCGGGTTGGTCAGCAAAAAGGTGTGGGTGGTCCTTGCGGAGATCTTCTTCTCGCTCCCAGTTAGCTTCCTCCTCGGTATGATTACTCCACTAAACTTTGCAAAACTTGACGACTTTGCTATGAGTAACTCGGCTGGAAAACTCAAGAATCTTACCGGGTTTCTCCTCATAGGTCAGATCACTATCCAACTGAATCGATTCTAGTGGCACTGTATCTCTTAGAGGAATGTCGGCCATCTCTGCATGGCACTTCTTCAACTAGGAAACGTGAAACACATCATGAACTCGTGATAAACCTTCGGGTAATTCCAACTTGTAGGCAACTTCTCCCATACGTTCCAAAACTCTGTATGGTCCCACAAATTGTGGTGCTAGCTTTCCCTTGACTCCAAATCGTTTAACTCCTCCAAGTGGGCACACATGAAGATATGCTCTGTCTCCGACTTCATAGGCTACCTCCTTGCATTTATTATCTACATAACTCTTCTGCCTGGACTGGGATATTTTGAGTCTATCTCGAATCAACTTAACCTTCTCCTCAGAATCTCTGATTAAATCTGGTCCGAACAACTGTCGATCTCCAACTTCATCCCACGACAATGGTGTCCTGCACCTCCTTCCGTACAAGGCTTCGCTAGGGGCCATCTTCAAACTGGCTTGGTAACTATTATTATAGGAGAACTCTTCATAGGGAAAATTATCATCCCAACTAGATTCATAATCTAGCGCATAAGCTCTCAACATGTCCTCTAGAATCTGATTGACTCTCTCGATTTGTCCATCTATCTGCGGATGAAAGGTTGTACTCAACTCTGTCCCGGTACCCAAAGTTTCGTGCAACTGATTCCAAAACTTTGAAGTAAACCATGTTCCTCTATCTGATACGATGGTCCTCGGAACTCCATGCAGACATACGATCCTGGTCATGTATACCTTTCTCAACTTAGCACTCGTGTAAGTTGTCGTCATAGGGATGAAATGGGCTACCTTGGTTATGCGATCAACTACAACCCAGATTGAATCATAGCCTGAACGGGTCCTAGGTAATCCGGTGATAAACTCCATGCCAAGTTTATCCCACTTCCATTCGGGTATCGGCAAAGGCCGATGTAACCCTGCTGGTTTCTGATGCTCTGCCTTAACTCTCTAACATACGTTGCATACTGCTACACACTCTGCAATGTCCTTCTTCATTCCTGTCCACCAGAAACTTTCCTTCAAATCCAGATACATCTTGGTGTTGCCTTGGTGAATCGAATAAGGAGAATCATGAGCCTCCTGAAGAATTAACTTCCTGATCTCAGGGTCATTAGGCACATAGATACGATCCTCAAACCATAAATTTCCGTGCTCATCCTCATGAAAACCTTTAGCCTTTCCTTTACTCATCCTTTAATTTATCTCTGCAATCTCCTTGTCTGTCTTCTGGGCATCTCGGATCTTTCCCAGCAAAGGGGACTGAATTTCCAATGCCACAACATAACCTCTCGGAACTATCTCCAAACGAAGTTCTCAGAGATCATTGGCTAACTCCTATGGTAATCCTCCGGTTATGAGCGTGTTAACATAATTCTTGCGGCTCAACGCATCTGCTACGACATTGACCTTTCCTGGATGATAATACAATCGCATATCATAATCCTTTAGGAGATCCAACCATCTCCTCTGCCTGAGGTTTAACTCCTTATGCGTGAAGATGTACTTCAAACTCTTATGATCCGTGTAAAGATCGCAACGGTATCCGATGAGAAAATGTATCCATGTCTTGAGCGCATGCCCTACAGCTACTAACTCCAAATCATGCGTAGCATAGTTTAACTCATGAGGTCGAAGCTGTCGTGAGGCATATGAAACAACTCTTCCTTCTTGCATAAGAACACCTCCAAGTCCTTGACGTGAACTGTCACAATATACTTGGAAATCGTTGCGTATATTCGGAAGAATCAGCACTAGGGCTATAACCAAACATTTCTTCAACTCCTCAAAACTAGCCTCACAATCCTCGGTCCATTTAAACTTGGTGTCCTTCTTTAATAAATCTATCATGGGCTTCACGACCTTGGAATTTTTTTCAATAAACCTTCGATAATAACATGCGAGTCCAAGAAAACTTTTGATCTCTCCAACTAAGGTGGGTGCCAACCACTCAGTGACAGATGCAACCTTGGTAGGGTCTACTGTTATTCCTTCTCCAGATATAACATGTCTGAGAAATCCAACTTCCTTCAACCAAAGCTCACATTTGCTGAACTTGGCATACAATTGATATTCCCTGAGCTTCTCAAGAACCAAGCGCAAATGTTCCTTATGCTCTTCTTCATTCTTCGAGTAGACCAATATATCGTTAATGAATAGCACGACGAACTTTTCCAAGAATTCCACGAACACCTTGAAATCATAAAATAGGCATGGGCATTAGTCAAACCAAATGACATAACCGTATACTCATATAGCCCATACCTCATGGTAAAAGTTGTCTTAGGTATATCCTGCTGTCGGATCTTCAGCTGGTGATAACCTGATCGAAGATCGATCTTGGAGAAAACCTTAGCTCCCTGCAGCTGGTCAAACAAATCATTGATCAGCGGTAGAGGGTATTTGTTCTTGATCATCACCTCATTCAGCGCATGATAATCAACAACCATCCTCAAAGATCCATCCTTCTTCTCAACTAGAACCACTAGTGCTCTCCAAGGTGATGAGCTTGGTCAAATATAACCTTTCTCCAGTAACTCCTTAATCTGCTTCTTAATTTCCTCTAGATCATTTGCGGGCATCACTACAAAAAAACACATCTATGACATTTTGGGCCGAACGAAAAAAAATTATGCCATACTTATGACACTTCTATGACGGTAATTGTGAAAAAACCCGGTATCATCAAAGATGTGGTGGGCTCCTACTTCTATGACAAAAAATCATGACAGAAAATGGGCTTTTCGTCCTGGGTGGGCCGTAGACGCAGCTGCATGACATTCTTTGGGCCGTCCATGATGGAAAAAACCATGGTTGAAGCAAGGGCGAGGAAAATACCGGTGAGTGCCCGGTTACGGTGGGTGGTCGGGGGCCGAGCGATGCGCGTTTCTCTCGTACCGTACGCGTGTGGGTGCGAGGCGTTAGGCTCTAACTGAACCCGAGCGAGGCGTCGCCTAACTGAACCCGAGAGATTACACTGCAGGCTACGCGTTACTGAACCTGAGTGACCAAGTGATTCCTTCACTACTGCTACTAACTGAAGCCGATCAATGTTGCCTCTGGATGAACAGTGAGCGTTGCTGGGGGGTGGATGAATAGTTCCCGATGGGGGTTGGATGAACAGGACCCCGTGGTGTTGCGCTGGATGAACAGGACCCCGATCGATCGAGCTGGTTGGGCGTGGACGAACAGGACCCCGTGGAGGGCTGGATGAACAGGACCCCATGGAGGGAAGGTTGAACAGTAGCCGGTGGAGGGCTGGTTGAATAGTAGCCGGTGGAGGGGTGGTTGAACAGTAGCCCGTGGAGGGGTGGTTGAACAGGAGCCCGTGGAGAGGGATGGTTGAACAGTAGCTAGTGGAGTAGCGCACGGTGGAGGCTGGATGAACAGGAGCACATGGATGAACAGTCGCAGGTGGAGGCTGGAGGAGGTCGACGGTGGATGAACAGTAGCTCATGGAGGCTGGAGGAGGTCGACGGTGGAGATGAACAGTATCCCGTGGAGTCCCGTTTTGTGGTACGCCACACCCCTCCCGATGAACAGGACCCCCGTTTCGATCGTAGCGCTCCAACACAAGTCCATTTCCTTTGTTTTGCCGTACGCCACACCCCTCCCGATCAATAGGACCCCGTTTCGACCGTAGGAGGTCCAGCAGAAGTCCATTTCCTCCATTTTGCGGTACGCTAGACCCCTCCCGATGAACAGGATCCCGTTTCGACCATGGTTGGTCGAACACAAGACCATTTCCTCTGTTCTGCGATACGACAGGCCTCGTTTCAATCAGCTATTCCGTCCAAGCCCTCCCGATGAACACGATGACGCATTTCGTTCCGACCTAGCCGGTTGGCTCCACATGAACACAACGACGACACAGTTTCTCCGTTCGGACCCAGCCATGTACACGAGCGTTGGCCGTACATATGCGCAAGTAGGCGTTCGAGACCCCGCCCGTATGTATGTACGTGGCCGTATTTTGTTTCTTATACATTGGCCGCTGTACGTACGTGTACATGCTATGTGCGCGCCTCTACATCGACCAGTATGTACGTACACGTTCGCGACTAGAATGACAACACTACGTATGCTTCGACCAGGTGGGTCCCAACTGTCAGGCACTTCCTTGCGTGTGAAGATGTAGCTGGTGGGTCCCAGCAGTCAGGGGGCGAATCTTTTTTTTCGCCCGGACGCACTTCCTTGCATGCGAAGATGTAGCTGGGGGGTCCTTGCAGTCAGGGGGGAAATGTTTTTCTCACGAAATACTGTGGCCTGTCTGGTGGGTCCCTGCTGTCAGGTGGAGAAATAATTATTTTACATGTAATAAGGAGGCACTTCCTTGCGGCCATCATGGACCCAGCAGTCAGCCTCTCCACATACAGTACTCTTTCGATGGAAGTTGTTCCTTGACCATGTTGACCACGCTGCGCCGAGAGCACCAGGGATGGTGGACGACGACGAGGCCTAGGAAGGGGACGACGCGGAGCCAGAAAAGACGCGGCAGTGGAAGCCCGCGCAGAGAGGAGTACGAGGGTTCACTAGTTTGGCTGCAGTGTGAGGCTGTCGTCGCCGCAGAATAACAGGGGGTGTGGGTGAGTAGAGGGATGCCCTGGCCAGCGGTGGGAGTAGTAGGGGCGGTGAGGCCTGTGCGGCAGCACTGCCGGTCACGAGAGGCGGGAGCAGGCGGTCCCGCCGATGCTGGATTTGGCGACTGGAGCAAGAAGATCAGAGATTGAAGAAACACGACGGCCGTTGGATTAACATCCAACGGCTACGTTTGCTAGAATCGTTTGTTGACATATATAATAACTAAAAATATCTTTCATACGCGTCAACTTAATAGGCCCACAAGTCAGACCATTGCCTCTTTTTTAATAATTTATATATAGCTCATTGCATCTTCTTATGCAATTTATTGCAATCCGTTTTTTTGTTGGCCAGGGCCAGGGTTAAAAATTCAAACGAAATTTTGCATATTTTTGTGCGTTCCAAACTATTTTTAATACCAAAATGTCAAGCCAGATTTAAAGTACTTTGAAGATATATTTAAATTAGGTTAAAGCCCAGTGAAAATGTGAAAAAAAATCAGAAATTATAAAGTAATTGCCAATATGTCATCTGTTTTTATATTTACAACCCATTTCATATTACTTTCAAGATTTGCAGGCATCTTGAAAGAGTTGCAGCCCATCAGGGCATAGAAAAATAAGTAGGCATGGATTTGATATTCTTCAAAAAAAATTGGGCTCATTTTCACAAACAAAAAATAGCTAGGCTGGTCACATGGTGAACATAAAATATAAGCCTGGGCTAGACGGGCCATAGCCCAATTCAAACCCTGCTCCGTCTCAACAATAACAAAAAAACACTGCTCGAGCCACAACGTCCCAGGTGTCAGCCGATCTTGTGTTGTTCTCTTGTCTATTGACTGTATACGCTCAAAATGGCGTGGGTCCCAGAAGTCAGGAAACCACTAGGAGGAAGCATTTTCTTTTTCCATACGCTAACATGGTGGGCGCCTAATGTCATCCTCTCCGTGTGCTTCTGCCGATTCCTGTTGTTTGTTGACCATGTTGACAACGTGAGAGGGTTGCGCTGCGGTGAGCACACCAAAGCGCGCGGTGGACGACGGCAAGGCCTCGGACATCAATGTTAATGATTTAGGAGACGGTGGGGCGGCGATGCATGCGCTGAGGCACAGACAGCCGTGGGAGGCAGAAGCAGGCGGCCCCGCTGACGCTGGTTTGGTTTTGGCGGCTGGAGGAAGATGGGACTGAAGAAACACGACAGACTATAAAAGCAGCAGGAGTACTTAACAACCTTAACTGAAACCAGCAGGGGCACTTAACAACCATAGCTGAAAGTAGTATGAGTACTTATACAGGTTCAACTGTACAAAGCATGCCTCGAATAGTGCGACTTTGCCTACAGTTAACCAAGGGTGAGGCCGCCAAGCCCCAGGACAAGGCCTAGGTGCCACCCCACGCATCCACAACCTTCTGAAAGCGGCTTCATCTCGCAATGTGGTCAATAAATAGGATATTTGCTTTAGAGCCATGGAAAAGCAGGAACATAATCTTCTGTCCTATTCTCCAAGATAGACGGGCCTTCATTATTTGAGACCACCCATGAATAAGTATCTTTTCACCTCCAAGGGGAATGGAGTAGGTTGACATAAACATCATGTTGTGACCAAGGGCAAGTCTAACCCGACCATGGTCAGGCATCTGTATAGGAACAATAGAGCTGGGCAGTTTCTGTTTCAAGAAGATCACAACTGTAAAACTGTGTATAAGCAATAGTTTATGAACAACATATATAACAGAAAACAGCTCGTACCATAAGTTTCTTCACACAGTTGGACCTGTTCAACGAGTGCAGCAGTGGCACACATATCCCACGTGGCCTTCCACCATTGAAACGCCCCACAAGGACCTCAAGACGATCAATAAAGTGTAGGAACTTATGGATGTCCTCCCAGTCAACTTCAGTGCCATCAGTAACAGCCGAGTTCTTATAGAATAACAAACAAGCAGCCTTTAACTCTGAAAAAACCTACACGTGCCACCAATTATAAGAAAATATTAGATAGAAGTAGCATCTTCGTGAGAGATTCGTTGCTACTTCTAAAGTTAAATTGTGATTAGTTAGACAGAATAGGTGGATTAAAAATTAATCGAGGCAACAAGCAAGAACCAGATACAAAACTAACATGGATGAACAATTGGAACGACGTCGGGGTGGAAGATCGCATGGAAGATGAGACCAGATTCTGCTATTTCCATCAACATTCGTGCACCAACTTTCAGTCTGTAACACTTGAGAAATTTTATCCAAGTTCAGCCATAAAAAAAGCAGCGATCTTCTTGTTTCATGAACCCAACTCGGAACTTATATCCCTGGCTTGTCTTCACTGTGACCATTAAACTGGTGTATTCAGTTATGGCAAGGCCGAGCATCTTGAGTACATGTGCTCTGGCAGAGCAAATAATGCACTGCAGGAAAAATAATATGAGAACACAATGTATTCCCTATCCAAATCTAGAAATAATTTCCTCCTTCACATCAGTGTTGACCATCGTACTAGTAGTACCTTTTATCCAAATATAGCAATCCAAATTTCCAAATTAGTCGACAACATGTTCAAGAAACCCCACCCTCCCAGATAGAAAAGAGGATTCTAGGAACATACTGTGCGTGTTTTAAAATCTTGTGTTAGGATGAGAAGGAACAAGTGTGGCGTCTCGTCGAGGGCGCAGAAACCTGTAGGGTCCTCGCACTTTGGGCACTGCAAATGAAACACACTAGATTCAGTAGGGACAAAAATGCATCAATGGCGGTGGCTGCCATCCTAGGATTACTCGCGACCAAGGGACTTGGATTTATCGGGGATAGATGAAGAATTTGTACCTAGTTCTCCATGAGAAAACCCTATGCAATTGCCGAGAGGGGTTTTTCTCTGAACAAGCAGATGAGGGAGAAGAGGATTCAGGCCCAGTGAAATATTGTCGCTTCGTCCGTCCAGCTTACTGCTAAAGCTGGAAAGGGGGGTTTGTGATTTGACGGCTCATTGGGCATTAATGCGGCGCTACGACCGGGGTGTGTCTACCATGCAGTTGTGCACTCGAATTTGGTGCATATGGCATGTGGACCCTGTTGCCGGATGCCCCACATATCAGCGAAAGGAAGTAGAAAGACAGGAGTAACTAGTTACACATAAATATATTTTTGACAGAGAGATACTCCCTCTGTAAAGAAATATAAAAATATTTTATATCACAACTTTATACATAAGAAAAATCAAGGGGAATATATATAACATATATAATTATAACAAACAGAGTTGTTTTTAACACAGTATAGACGAGTTGGTGATGATGGTGTGCCTGTCATCCTGCAATATAGGCTGTCCGATTTATATACGACGGATAGGAAGGAAACTATGGCAATTTTACAAAAAGGTACCCACACACCTCTCCACATTTGCAAATAAGGCCTTCCCTCGTTCATCCTTTTATCTCACAAGATAAAATACTCATACAAATGCATCTTGATGTTACGTGCAACGCACGGGCATTATGGGGGTTCAGCTAAGAATATAATACTCAGACAGTCTCACGGTTGTGCACTTTGGGCCACAGGCCCACCCTGCATGTTTGGGGGCCCATGTGTTCTACCTCATCACTTTTCATATTGCAAGCGATCGGTACGGCGCTGGTTTTAGATCTTGTCGCAAGGCGAATACACAAAATTGAATAAAGCACGACAACTGTTGGAATGAAATCGAATGACAGTTCCTAACCAGCAATGAGAGTTGCAATTCTATCAACGATATACCATGTGATAAATAATATTGACATACTACTTATACACACAGGACACTTGTTTCACCATGCCAGATTATTACATCAAAATCTCTCGGAGGATAGATCAGTTCGACAGTTGTGTGCTGCAAATGAAGAATTTCAAAGTCGATTTGGACCAGCTCTCCTTGCCGAGAAAGTTCAATTTTGACATCATCCCCTGCCGCAAGATATGATTTACATTTGAACCTTGACCATCCTTTAGCATCAATCATCATGTGACCATCCTTTGTACTTACGGTATATTGAGCAGGTTCATTCGCACCAAGGCTGCGCATGGTAAGAGAAACTTAGCCACGGTCACCCGGATTGTTCAACGACTCCCTCAGTGCTCTAGGAATTCTTTGTTTGCAAACAAGAAGACATACACAAACAGCTAGATCAACATAGTTAATCATGTGAAACAACATGGAAAGAAAAAGGAACGAAGCACTTGGGCAGCCAATGCTTACCAAGAAGGTGGACATGTCGGTTTTTGTAAGGACTTTGGTATATGAAGTGTGAACTATAGCCTAGTCTGTTACCGGTGCAACTGCTCGTTCGGTTGCCGCTGCATAGGCCGGAGCAGATGCAAGCGCAAGTGTTGGTGCAGGTGCCGAAGCTATTGCTGGTGCCCATGCCGGTGCGTCTGGTAGTGTCGTTGTTGCTGCCGGAGATGGTGCTCCTTGTAGAGCCAGTACCGGTGTCGGAGCAGGTGCTAGTGTCGATGCCCGATCCTCCGGTAGATCAGCCATATCCGCTGATGCGGTCGGTGCCCAATCCTCAGCTGGATCATACTGAGCTGCTGCCGCTATCAGTGCTAGAGCAACTGTCGGTGCTCGATCCGTTGCTGAAGGTGGTACCGATGTGCGGGACAGTGGCAATCGTGTCTGGTCTGCTATGATCAGCTTTCTAACTTGACTAGGCTCCATGACCATGATCCAGTTTTTTTCTTCATTTCTTTTAAATGCGAGAAGGACTAATTGTGGCGTTTTTGTTAAACCAAATTGCAGTTCATCATAGGGATTTAACTTGTACTCAGACAATAGACTGATCCAATTTTTTCCAGTAATATAAGTGATGGACAGTGCCTTCGTTACTGACACGACATAAGAAGTGAAACCTGCAAAAATAGCCATCGTAGAGCAAACCAAACAGTTTATTTTGTGATGAATTTCACATGGCAAAACGTGCATCGTAAAATTGCAGGAAAAGAAAGAAACATGACATTAAGTCAATAAGATTTAGACAGTAAATCAATAAGATTTACCTGATGTGACACGAGTTAATCCCTACCAGGAAATCACTATGTTGAAGTACTAAACAGAAGATTGATCGTCCAACTACGGGTGGCATGCAGGGCCCCCGCCTACTCCCACAAGCAGGACAGTCCAAAGGTCGTGACAAATCATATGGACCGGACATCCATGGGACTGGAAATCCTGGTGGGTGCGATAAACCCTGCAATGCATACAGATATTGGAGTGTAACCATAATTGATAAACTATCCTCACAAAAAAGATGATCTGGATACTTCAAAATATACAGACTAAATTGAGTGGACAAACATTAACATAGACTGTTTTCAGGACTCACCACACACCAAAAGCGGCAGTACTAAACAATACAGGGTTCACAAACACAAATCAAGTACTGAACAATAGTACTTACTACAGACAAGCAAAGTTGCACTAATTAAACTCTGCAGACTATTTCTTGCTATCGACCTATAGGATGAACCCCGCATAACTGACTAGGCCATGGACTTCGTGAGAGATGTCTACCTGCACCATCACCATCTCGTCAACCTTGGAGAACCTAACAGAGTGGTCTTTCCACTCATAAACATGATGATGAAGATACGCTGCATCAGATTTGTCAGGAAGCTTTACAATAACCACACCCTTCGTAATCGAAGGCACAGCCAGGAAATTGTTGTGGTCAAGTACAGCCTCGAGAACACGCCTGACAACAATGCTATAGGAAAACACTAGTTCAGGACACGTGGCGACAAGGACACAACAGCTAGATAGTTTAGCAGTAGAACTCATCCTCAGGTCTTCCAGTTCACACGGCATGACTTTGAGAACTTCATCTCCACCGCGGACCTGATTCTAATTCAAACAAAAACCATATTTTGTTACTACATCCGTTCAGAAATATAAGATTATTTTCGATATTATACTCCATATATGACTACATATACGAATAGAAATGAGTGAACAAAGACACTAGAACATGTCTTCGAAGACACTAGAACATGTCTTCAAAGGCATGAGAGCAGAGGGATTACTTGCAATATCCATAACACAAGTTACTGAGGCAAATATACCCTCTTCAAAGGTAGCATTGATGTTCATAAAGTACTCCCTCCGTCCCAAAATTCTTGTCTTAGATTTGTCTAGATACGGATGTATCAAGTCGCATTTTAATATTAGATACATCCGTATCTAGACAAATCTAAGACAAGAACTTTGGGACAGAGGGAGTAGTTGAAAGTAATCTATAAGAAATCAGTGCCAACCTCTCGCATGTTTTGGTCAAACAAGTATTTTAGAACCGTCATTTGGCACACAAAAGTCACATGCAAGATCACCCAAAAAGTTGTACTACTAGTACTAGTACTGCGTGTTAGATGAAAAAACACGATCAAGATCGAGAAAAAGATCGTCAAGAAGAGATATTACCTGGACTTGCTTAATGAGGGATCTCGGAGAGGGGGGCTTGGATAGGGCGATGGCTTTGAGCTTGTCTGCGGTAGTCTCGGTGGGGTGCTTGCGCTTCTTCGTACCATGAGCCTTGACGGTTTTGGCCAGAGCCATAGACATCACGTCGGCCAGTGCTCCAGCATCCATCGAAGAGAGGAAGTTGAGAGAGAAGAGTGAAATGAGGAACGAAATGAGGGATAAGCAAAGCGACTGGGGGGTTTTCTTCAAGAGAAGAAGCTAAGAGAGAAGAGTGAAATAATGGTTGCTTCGTTCGTCCAACTTACTACTGGAAAGGAGGGGGTTTTGTGATTTGACGGCTCATTGGGAATTACTGCGGCGCTTCAATCGAAGTATTCTACTGTCACTCTACTATGGAGTAAATTAGTGCATGGCTGGTGGACCCCGATGCTGGTTGTCCCACACGTCGGCGAAAGTGAGTAATTTAGTGCATGGCTGGAGGAGGATCCACACGGTAGAGCGTGTCCACTGTTTTTCTGAAGAAAAAAATGATTACAACAAGCGTTTCCACTCTTACGACGGAGGAGTGCGAAACACGGCAGACACTTGAACATACACAGTGCTCCTACCACTAGGCATGTGCAGTGGTTCACATGTGAGTACAACATAATCTTGTTGCTAGTGTAGTTAGATATGATGATAACAAATGATGTTGTGCGCATGTCAACTATATGAACCATAATGTAGTAACATAGTACCACTTTTTCGACTGTTCAGTCGAGAATGAACGGTGAGATCAATGTTAACAGAACTAGGTATACAGTGCACAGAGAGTACAGTGTTACAGTACTCCATGAAACATGAACCATATGAAGCACAAATCAATGTTAGGCAGGGTGTATGAAGGGTGCATAGGATGGGAGCAAAAGTTCCCTTCTCGGCCCACTTTTGGGTGTTTGGCAGAGTGCATGAAGGGTCCATGATTCCACACGTAGGTTAATGCAAATATACGAAGAGGGAACAACTATATTGAGATGAGAATGCAACCAAACACATGCACACGCTTTGTGCTACACTGAATGATCTGCACTGTGTGAGTTTGATCCAACGGTCATGTTGCGCCGACACATGGACATGCCCATGCCGAGGGCGCCTAAACACCACCGAAGTCCCTCTGCTTCTCGAGGCGAACGGCGTTGGTGATGCAGGGTGCAACGGCCCGTAGAGCCCGCTCCCGGTCGACGGGAGCCAGCTCGTCAAAGACGGCGTCCAATGGCAAGAATGGATTCCGGCGAGGGAGCCCTAAAAGGATTTGCCCGGCAACGGCGATGGCAGCCCACAACCCCTCCTTGTCCAGCTCCCCCTCCACCATCGAGCGGAGACGGCTCAGCTCCTTGGAGATATAGGTGAAGAAGGAGACCAAGTCAGGAAGCCGCAGCTTGTTGAAGTCGACCGGGTGGTCGAACGAGTTTAGCCCGACAGCCGGCATGGTCGCGCTGGCACAACAGTAGGCATCGCGCAGCCGCAACACGTGCGTGGAAACTTGGTTCACCAAGTGGCTGAGACGATCTTGGACCTCGTCATGGTCGGCCCGCTCGCCTTCCAGCCGGCTCCCCTGACGGCCTATCGTATCTCCCGCTTTCTGCAGCAACATTGCCGACGCCTCAAGCATCTTTGTAGTGGACTCCTGTCGCTTTTGAAGCTCTGTGAACTCCCGCACATAACAGAGGAGCATGGCACTCCTCTCCTCCTTGAGCTCACAGAGCTCCACATCCTTGTCCCTTAGCTCCGCATCCTTGGCCTGGAGCTCCTGTGTCAGGCGCCTGACCTCGGACTCCATGATCTGCTGCGCCGCCATGGCACCAGGTAGAAGCAATGGGGAGAGGAAGCAAAGGGGCAAAACGGTTGAAAGGCAATGCAATCTACAGGAAGGTGGAGGGAGCCAGCCGAGGAGCGGGGAATCTTTTGGTTTTCACCATGGTTAAACACCAGTCGACGACTTCTCACATCAGGGAGCAGTGGGTTTTACAGGCAGAGTCATCGTGACTAATTGCTGTCGCGCCTTGTCCCGTCAATCAAAAAATTAAAAATCCTACCATGCCTGAAAATTAAAAATCCTGCCGCACCCAAACACCAGAGCAATGCTGCGGTGGATATTTATTTTACCTGCCAGCAAGGAGATAAAAAAGGGGTGAAAAAACAAATGTGGCGGCGGCCTAGCTAATCGGTCGAACTAGCCCAACTAGCTAGCCACCGTGCTTCACTGATGTACTTGGCGAGAAAGGTGGTCTTTTGTGATTTGATACCTCATTTACTTGCTTCAGTGCTAGGACCGAGGAGGACCCAAAAAACGCGCGGTAGGGCATCCCACATCAGGAAGAATATATGCGTGCACCACCCAGGAGGACCCCAAAACCGTGCGGTAGGGTGTGCCACGTCTTGGCACGGAGGGAAAATGTGCGTGTCAAAATATACTATATGTACCTATGGTTCGACCTCGAGACCCAGCCAGTCGGTCGAAAACACCCCACTAGCCACATAGCTTCATCATGCTAACGTGGCACAGAAGATAGGTGTGGTTAGCTCCGTCTCGACCAGCCACAACGTCTCTTGTTCTAGGCAATTCTTCTATTTTCCAAGCTTTTTTAGTTATAATAACACCACGGCAAGCTAGCGCCGCTCTTCGTGTGTGCCCATGCAAAGGTTAGACGATGGAGAGGAGAGAGAGATTGCAGACCCGGGACCCACCAGTAAGTGAGTCAATGGTCATGCACGTGTTGACGAGGCACTCCCTCTACTCTACTCAACATAGGAGTACTGTATAAAATCAAGTTATGGGACAAAGCTAACAACTGTTGTTGTTTTAGGCTATCGACTTACACTTTGTAATCCACGTTGCCAGTTCGAATCTCATCTTTTAGATTTGTTAGTTTAGGTCCAAATTTGATTAATGACAAGTGGGACCTCCATGTGTTGTTCCGATATTTCAGTGTAGGATCGTTTTTTTTTTGAACAAAAACTTTGCGCGGTTAGACGAGTAACGGCACGAGTTACACGTATTTTGCAAGTTTATGAACAAAAATGACAGCGGCATAGAATATCACATCCACCCCGCAGCTTAGATGTTATGGTGATATGAGTTTTTACATTGTTGGAAGTGAGATCCAATGGCTTGGGAGTAGTCTTTGTAATTATGTGCAATTTCCAAACTCTCCAAAGGTTTTTTTTTTGCAAATAAAACATTCAGGCCTCGTGTGTGCCGCTACATCTTGGATCCAACGGCTCCCCCTTGCTCATATTAGGTGCTCCCCATAGCTTAATTACCCTCTACGGTGATATGAGCATCTAGGTCGTATGATCAGTGATCAGATGGCACATGCGTAGTACTTGTACTTTCTGTGCAATTCCCAAACTCTCTTAGCCGTATATTGCAAAAACATTCAAACCTCCTACTGTTGGCCGTTAGATCTCCATGAACTTGTATCACCATAGAATCTACGATGCGGGAGCACCTCATATTCTCCCATGAGAGAAAACATAATGTGCTCACGCAGCTTGGATGCTATGGTGATATATAGCTTCAAGGTCGTTTGATCTGAGATCCAATGGCATCTGAGCAGTCTTTGTGCTTGTAAGCAGTGGTCGAACTCTTTGGGGGCTTTTCTGCAAAAAAACATTCAAACCACCGAGGAGTTGTTGGGTCACAAATCCAACAGCTCTGAAGAGCTTGTATCACCAAAGCATCTAAGGTGCGGTAGCACATGATATTCTTACATATAGGAGAATATGATGTCCTCCTTCATCTTATATGCTACGGTGATAAGACCTTCGAGGTCGTTGGATATGGGATCCAAGGGCAACTGAGTAGTTTTTGTACAAATTGTATGCAATTCTCAAACTCATCAAGGTTTCCTGTAAAAATATTAAGACATCATGTGAGCTGCTATATCTTAGATCTACAAGCTCCAATCAACTCATATCGGCATATACCATCTAAGGTATGGGTGCACATGATATTCTCCCAGGGAGGAGGAGTGATGGGTGCCCAACCAATCGGTGTTTGGGAGGGCGGGGACAAATATAATCTAAACAACCCTAAATAGAGCTTCACAATTTTATCTAAGGTCGAGGGGTTGACCCCCGACAATCTACATAGCTTCGCCTAAACACAACATTTGCACCTACTGTAGTACTAGACTTAATATTCATGTTTCAGTTTCCTGTTCATTTTAAATATTGAATTGAGGACCATGCATGTCTTACATTTTACTCCCTTCGTTCCTAAATATTAGTCTTTTTAAAGATTTCAAATGGACTGGCACATACGGATGTACATAGACATATTTTAGAGTGTAGATTCACTCATTTTGCTCTGTATGCAGTCACTTGTTGAAATCTCTAAAAGACTAATATTTAGAAACAGAAGGAGTGTTTTTGAATTCATGTCATACATGCATTGTTTGTAAAAATAGATGGACTATACTTATTGGATTGTTGTTGTGTTCGTGTGTGTGTGCGTGTGTGTGCATGCACGTGCGCGTGTGTGTGGTCATATGCTTGATACATACAAAGTTTTCTCACCTCCATATTGTTCATCTTTTAAATTTGAATTTGCAATGAAAAACTAACTAGGGATACCATGAAATGTGAAATCCACGTTGAGACTATACCACAAACTCACTCTAATTCAAGAACTCATCATAAATCAATTACCACGTTGAGATTAGTATTTGCAAGGAAAATACGGGCATTGTAATACACATAGATTCGTTCGGCAATTTAAAAGATTCCTTTCATATTCTCGAATGGTAGGACCCAACGGCATACCAGCCAGACCTTGGCTCATTTTGATCCTAAAAAAATCGGGCTCATGTCCTTTTGGTGGCGTGCGTGGTATGCACATTAGGCAACCCCAACCAGTCGAGCCTCTGCATTTCGAGTCGAAATATCTGGCGGCCAGAATTCCAGCCCTAGGAAATTCCCCTCATGTCCCCGGTCCATAATGACTACTGATGAACAATGGAGGGATGCTTTAGTAACTGGACAACGTTACCTACCGTGCCGAGCAAGGTTCAATTCCCTCGGTCACCGCTCCCCAAGGTCACCCGTCAACTGCATTGCCTAGTACTACTACTACTACACCAGGATGAGCACAAAATTGAGCCGTTTGTTCGTGCCTAGTACTTGAGTTAATATATCAGGCAATGCACTGGTACGGAGGGATTATCCTTTACTCTACATATATAGTTGAAGTCTAACTAAGCAAAATGTTTGACCAAATCCTTTCTTAAGAAATACAATAGGATAGATGTATGGCTTGAAAATTTATTGCATGATGCAGGTTATGATATTGTTTCGAATCCTGGATTTTAAATTTCAGAAAATCCAAAAGTGACTAGAAATTCTTGAAACTGAGCAGGGTCATGTGATATGGCACAAATATTCCTTCGTAATTTTTTCTTGAATTTGAGACAAGCTGCTTATGACAAGTTGCACAAATGAAGAGCCAAGGTATTTTGGAACAAAGACCTGTCACGTTAAGGCGAACGCTTTCACTATTGATACCTTGGGCGTTTATGTGCCGCCACGAGTCCCGCTTCTCATCGGCAGGTGTCGTCCGAGCAAGTGTGCGAGTCGACGAAAGGCGTATGAGCAGACCGTTGCGCCAGCTGATAGGGAGGCGTGCGAGCGGACCGCTGTGCAGGCTCACCAGGAGGCAAGCCCTTTGACCAGGCTCCGTCGCCCACCTTCGTCCCAACTACTCCCACTTTTAATGTCGCCGGCACCGTAGTTTAAAATCAACCCCGCACTACCCGGTATCACTACAATCTTCTCTCTTCCTCTCCGGTTCTCCTGTCGTCTACCTCCAACCAGCCTGACCTAAAGTACGCCATGCCGCATCATGATGGTCTGCCATCAGTCTTCCAGTTTCCTAAGGAAGACACCTAGCCGGAGTCTCAAGAACATAAGGCGCTTTGGAACGAGCTTGAACTGGCCTTGCGGGAATACGCCGCGCCTGTCCCCGCTCTCCTTCTGGATCCCGTTTCCCCGACCGCGCCAGAGCCCATCCCCGTGGCATTGATGGGTTGGGAGCCGCACGTTGTTGCCGAGCTTGATGCCACGGGGTTCCACGAGGTGCCCGTCGACTTTCACGCGCCCGCGCACCTACCAGCGCATGCGCCTGCGCGTGCACTGACATGTGCACCCGTGATGGTGCCCGTGCACACGAATGTCTTCGTCGCGCCGTTGTCAGCGTCTGTCCCCGCGCGGGTGCCAGTGCCCCCCTCAGCGGCATGGATGGCCGCGGATGACCGCTTCCTTTCACCAACGACAGTCGCCTCCTCCTGCCAGTTGACTCGGTCCGAAGTCCAGAATATTTTGGCCTTCCTTGAAGCTAGGCCAAAGTCCAGGAGTACGCCATCAATGGTGCAAGAGCCGCCGTCGCAGTCAGTCGGTGGCCCGACGACACACAGAGCACGGCAGAAGAGTCGCTTCCCACCGCAAGACGCCCCCGCCGCCTCCGCGTAATCTAAATTTGCCATGAAAAACGTTCAGATTACCATGCTTAAAATCCAAACGTTTATCATTTCTGTTTATTTTAGAACGATCATCGTATAATTTATGTCGGAGTCAGACTGAACGAAATCTATGGTTTGATCGATTGAATGTTCTGCTAGATTCGTATCAAATTAAATATAAAATGTCATCAAGCCACATGTATTCATTGTCATCCAACGACCTAGACTGCTTCAATGTCGAGCGCTCAACACGTTTAGCATGCAGTTAATTTCATGCCAAAAATAGTGCTAATCACATAATAACACGCAAATAATATCCTACTTAATATCCGCATGCTCTTAATATACTTCCAAATTAATGTGCATTGCACATACACATTGACTAGTGCTACTAGTACATGAAACTGGTGCCGTAACTTGTGAACGCGTCCAGATATGGTCAACGGCAACATCGCTCGCGAGTTCTTCATGTTTTTCCGTGCGTCTAAACGTAGAAGCGGAGGAGAGAGAGAGAGAGAGAGAGAGAGAGAGAGAGAGAGAGAGCACAGATGGAACCCACCAGTAAGTGAAGGCGAATAGTACGTGCTAATGAGTCGGTCCCACTAATGATTCCAAGTGGACTATCGGTGTATAGTTTTGTAGCTTATTTATAATGACTAAAGAGAACAACAAAGTTTTTTGCAATAATACCATGGTGTGACGTTGAAGGCGAGAAAGGATGTGCGAGAGAGCAATGACCGAGCCAGAGGGAAATCAACTGGGGGAGGTGCGAGGGTTGCAACGGTGTTTGGAGTAGTTGTGGCCGAATGCTACAAAAATATAATCTAAACCCACCAGAATAAATGCCTACACAAGGTTGGAGTGCCCCTCGCAATGTAAATAGCTCCGGTTTTGCGAGGGATGGAGAGGTAGCTTCAATGTGTGGAAGATACGACATGAGAAAGCGAGATCAATGGAGAGACATATATATAGAGAGACAAAGTGAGTGTGGTTCAACATTCATTAAACAGATATATATGCTCCGGAGAGATGTTTTCTGATTGAGCTTTTGGCAAGGGTGAGGGCTATAAGATAGAGCTTGAGAGATGATCCAGTCACTGACATGTAGATATATTTTGTGCATGGGAGGAAGCAAGGACAATCGATTACATATATAAAGGGAGATAGATTGAGCGAGTGTGGGTCGTCGTGTGATCAAAAGAGTGAGACGGGTTGGAGAGAGTGACCTAGATAGACAATGTGCATGAGAGAGTATACAATGTGAATATGTCGAATTTGGCTCAAACATGGCGATATATCATTTTTGACCGAGAAAGAGCGAGGTCAATCGAGACATACAGAGAGAGAGAGAGAGAGAGAGAGAGCGGGGGGGAGAGAGGGAGAGAGAGAGATAGAGAGAGAGATTGAGCGAGCATGGTCCGCCATGAGGTTGAAGAGTGGGGGCGGCTTGGATGGACTGATCTAGTTAGATAATCTGTGTGAGAGAGTATAGAGTGTGTCGATCAAGGCCCGGATAGGGAGATATATCATTTGTGTGTGAAAGAAAATGAGGTTAATCGAGACTCAGATAAAGAGAGCGAGATTGAGCGAGTGTGGACCTTCGTGCGGAAGAAAGAGTGAGACAGTCTCGAGGGAGTGACCTAGATAGACAACGTGCGTGCATGCGCACGAGAGGTTGGGGCGCTAGATAGGCAATGCATGTATCTAGCGCGAGAGGGTGGGAGGGAGAGGGAGAGAGAGAGCTCGGCGTGGGGTGCAATGGCGGGTGTTTGAGGTAAATACATTTGGTAACAGAGTGGAAAAAGGGGGTTGTGTAGTTGAGAGAGTTAGATATCAAAACATGGAGAGAAAGAATGAATGCATGTTGGAAACTGATAGCTTCCTAAGGTGGTTAGGAGAGGAAGGTTGACCGATACAGGAAGTATGTAGCGTGTATGCCGGGGGGGCTAAAAACAACATTTGAATGTAGATAGTATGAGACTTAATATTAATGTTTCAATTCGGTGTACATTGTAAGATTTGAACTGAGGACCATGCATATGGGTATTTATTTCTAATTCATGCCATACTAGGTTTCGAAAAGTTGACATTGACTCGATTTGTTGTGCTATTTTGTAGGTCATATGTTTGAATCCATCCAAAAGTTTTCTCACTACCATGGTGTTCATCATATACATATGAATTTGTATTTAAAAATTAGCATGGATACAGTGAAATGCGAAATCCACGTTAGAATTGGAGATCGCTATGTGACACACACTCTAGTTCAAATAACTAATTATGTGACACACACTCTAATCCATGTTAGCGTGGATACCGTGGATACCGTTTTGATTTTTTTTTAAATAACTCCTCATTAATTAATTTATAGTATCTCATTTCGAATGACTAATTATTTGCAAGGAAAACATGGGCATGGTAATACATACAGATTCGTTTGCACATGAAAGAAGATTTGTTTGCATTCTCAAATGTAGGTGCACCAGGCAGACCAGGGTCGTGTCGTGGTGGTCGCGTGTGTCGGATGGACGCTTAGCACCCAGCCACCCACTCCCCTCCCTCCCTCCCCCTCCCACCCCCTCCCCCCCACCCCAAAAGGACGACGACAAAATAAGTTCACGCTTCCACATTTCGGATTGAAATATCTAGCGGCCCCAATTCCAGGCCTGCAAAATCTCCCTTCTCCACCGTCCCCTTCTGCGCCCAGATTGCTCAAATCCCTAATTTGGCGCCAACCCAAGCAAAGTTCGAATCACCCCTTGTCTTGTCTCTTTCCCCACCTCTGTGTCGGACGACGACGATGAAGATGATGGTCGTGCTTCACCATCGCACCGGAGCTACCTCATCTACGCCCTCGTCCACCGCACTGGGTGGTCCACCGACAACGTTGGCCACCGCAACCGACATGCCTCACAGACACCGACTTCCACCGCATCAGGTGCGCTTCACCGATGTTGTCTCCCACCTCACCGGGGCTAATTCACGAAGCACATCGTCGCACCTCCGCCCCTTGAGGCCGTTGGGGCCGTTGGGGCTTCACCAACGGTCTCGTCCACCGCATTGTAGCGCTCTACTGCCACTCAAGATCTGCATCCGTGCACGGCCAGCCAACACCAGTGCCTCACCCTCAACGGCTCTGAAGTGACCCGCACTCTAGCTAGGCGAGCATGCCCAAACGCTGGCCCGAACTAGGTATCCACACATCACTCCCTTGTGCACTGTTTCGACCATGTTTGGGTATCCTTTCACTGCTCTCTTAGCTTACACGCCTATGCAACTCTGACTTTAACTCTTATTTCTTCTGGAGATATCATCTGAGACAAGCAAAACCATTTTTAGTGAAGCATGACAGTGCTATGGGATCTGGTACACATCCTGCACACCTGTATAACCTTGTAAGTATCTGTCCTCCGGTACAACGGCAAGGTCGATTCCTCTTATTTGATCAACCATTCGCCATGTCAAAAATGCAGAGGGGGATGCAAGGAGCACAAGGCCTGCACATCCAAGAAAGTGGTAACATGGACTTGTACATGGAACATCCCAAGCGCAAGCAGAGCTGTAGTGAGCCTGTACAACGAGCTAGTGTAAGTCCTTGCATTTCATTTAATTCGTACTGGCATGCATGTATGATTATGTGCAGTGGCGGATCCATGAATTCAAGTTACCAGGGGTGGACACTTAACTTAAAAAATACGAAGGCACTTGCACTCCAGAAATCAACATAACTTGAGAAATGTGAAGCTACATGCACTTTGAAAACCAACTAATGATCCAAAGTAGTTCAGATTATAAACACTAAATGATGCAAGCACCAAAAATCACAAAATGCAACATGGTGTACAAGGACTACAAACATGGTTTGTACCTACTTGAATTATTCGTTCTCTGGCTAAAAATATCGAAGTGTAATTGCACCTATAACCAGTGCGCAAACTGCATATCAATATATCTATCCTGCACAAGTATGCCAATAGTTTCAAACAACAGATTAGAAAAGTATTTGTGCTATGTTGTCATGATATGGGGACTTTTTGGTAGATGGCCTCGATGTTTCCTCAAGCCATGAAAATGCACTATAATTTTCTTGTCATCAATGCCTACAAATCTCTATGTCTCTTTCAACATAGCAGATCATCATTAGACACTAAATCCTTCAATCTGAGCTTGCAAAATGCTTGCATTAGATCCCTCATTAGACACTATATGTTCATCACCAGGAGCATGTAAAATGTTTGCATCAAATCCTTCATTAGCAGTTTGTTCATTAGACACTTCAGGCTCAAGAACAACATGAGCTTGTATGTTTGCACCGGAAACTTGATTAGATACATCAGATTCAGTCAGTTCATTATTGATTGGGGGAGTTATAAAATAAGCAGAAATTGGTTTAAATTTCTCTTAAATTCCCTACATACAAGTAGTTTTACAACACCGTCAGGTTTAACTATTGGCCAGAAATGGAAAAGTTGAATTAGATATAATCAGGGATGTGATGTACCTGGTCGTTGCGCATGCTACTCTTGCAAGCTGCGACTGTCCATTTGCACAAGCTTGATGCCATGCCCATGCTGCCGCCGTTGCCTCCCACGCAGGCTACACCTAGGGTTGGATCTTCATTTTCTTGACCTTCCATTCGCTTGAAGCCCGGCGACCGCCCTCCAACGAGGGTGCGAGGAAATGTTGTGTCAGTCTGTCCACCGGCGGATAGGTTAGGAGCGAACCAGACTGGAGGCTCGAGCGAACGAATTGGGAATTTTCCTGTTGTCGATCGATATGGGAGGCGCTCGTTTGGGCCGCAAGCCTGCTATAGGGCCTGCCTTGCACTTATGTTATTGGCCCATCCAAATTTAAACATTTTTCTTTGTTTTTTACATTACCTACTCATGCGTTGGGGCGAACAAAACTAGCCTGGGCCAACCTGGATGACTCAAACTAGGTGCACACTTTCTAGCCACCCGAGGCGGCCTCCCATACCAGCCCCTATGGTGGTGTCCCCCCTTTTTACGTGTATGATTGGGGTAGTGAAAATATTCCAGTGGCGCTTTTGATTTACCCACAGAATGGTTGAATTGCTTGTCTCTATGAACTGAGTTCGCCAATAATGTGAAGGATGCCAATCTTTTCATCCTATTGTAGATTGCTTAGATCTCGATATGCCAAATGTAATCGAATGAAATATACAGTAAAAGTCAATGTGATGTGTGTGCCTACAACTAGTCTGACTACACGTCCTCATATAACATATCAAGGATGCACCATCTTACCAGATTAACCATTTGACTTACCTATGCAGTGCGGGCAGAAAGAAGTATTGGGACTGCGTATCCAAGCAATTGATGCCATGGACTCCTTCGTAGAACCTTGTAAGCAAAAAAGAAGTTGCAGTGTGCCTGTACATAGAGCTAGCGTAAGTTCAGTTACCTGCTTCTCGGAATTTTGTTAGCCACTTATTGCAAAAAAATTCAATTACATTGCTTGGCTTAATTTAGTTTGCTACTGATTACATAATGCCACAGCCTGTTAATCCTATTATAGACTGTGCCTATCTATGTGTTTGATACTTACTGTTAAGAATTACCTGTTTGCCTGAACTTAAATAGCTACTTGTTTGTTTAACTGCTTTACTGCTATAACAACGGGTTACAATGATGTTAATAACTACTTTTTAGCATCCAATTGAAACTCTTCAATTCCTTGTTTGTTTAACTGTTTGCTGTTTTAACTCCCAGTTGAAATGTTTTCCTAACTTCAACTTTTCTGAATCCAATCGGAACTTTAATGGCAAAACAGGTTAGCCCAAGATCAAAGAGCGAGGTCCCCATGGACGTTGTATCATCCCACAGCAGTGGCACCGGCCCAATCGTGCATTATGAATTGCCAACTGCTGATGCACTAGAAGCTAAACTAGTGGTAGAAAGAGATTTTGCTTCTGCACTTAGAGATGAAGTTGACATGTTGAGGAAGAAAACAACACAATCACAAGCAGTACTCAAGACAACCATTAAATATTTGGTGGATTTCAAAATGAAGCAAGCTGAGACTGACCGCATTGTTAAGGTCCTAAAGGAAAAAAGGAAATTAAATTCCCACTTGGTAAATCATAGGTGAAATGTTCTTTCCATCGTTGAATAAACTTTGTGTTGTTTGTTCATGTAATCAATCAAACCATTTGTTTTAGAGATCATGTAATAATTGTTTTTTGTTTTTTGGTTTGTAATTTTATTTGAGCACAAGTCTGTATTAATTGATAAGACTTGGAGACATTTCATTTTGATTACTGTGCCAGACCTTCAAATATGCCAATCGGGCTGAATGTGCATTCAACAATAATAGTAGTATAGATGGACCATAAGTGGCACTCATCGGAAAGGGCCAAGATGTTGTAGTAGCTGGGCTAAAAAAAGGATCCTGTTGTAGCAAAAAAACAGCGGCCTGGCTTATGTATGTTACTTGATATTATTGATCCATATACTCTATAAGTGTTTATATGTCTATTAGTTCTATACATTCTTGGTTGATTGACTTGGTATTTGAATCTTGATACATCGCTTGTGTACATATCTGAATGGGAGTAAACATTATGCTGCGTGTGACATTTGAGTTGGACATGAAGTGTTCCAAATATTCGAATTCACCTTAAACTGGATTCTAGATTATGAATTTGAGTATCGGCATTTGTAAACCATACTCATATATGAGAGTGGAATACATCTTTGTCGTTCTTTTGAAGATATATAAAAACACATAGAATGATTTATAAAGATTTGTATAGGAATACAAAATGGATTCGAATTTAATTGCCAGGGTAAACATGGATGCTTATTGTCCAAAATTCGAAAGAAGCGGCAAAATTTCCACTCACATGTCGGCTTCCCAAAGCCAAGTGTTTGGGAGATGGAAATTACTGTCTACCCATTACACGTACAATCCATCGGCCCGATTTCCACTGCTCTAAATAGGGGTAGGTTAGTAACTTCAATTAGATGTGACACGACCACCTCTAAGCCCAATCCGACATGGTGGGCGCCAAACATGGGCGGCAAAACACATTTGATTCAAGCTCGTCCGAAAGACCTCTGTTTCTCCCACCATTTCCCCATTCATACACGGTGGGTGGCAAAACAAACTCGACTCGGCCGAAATTGATGTAGGCAAATATTTTCAATAGGGGCAGGTTTGTAACTTCACTCAAACATGACACAACCGCCCTACCTGTCAACCCCGTTCATACACCGTGGGCACCAACCACCCTCTCCTCGGCCGAAATCGCTCTAGGCAAATATTGGCGAGATGCGAGATTACCTTCCTATCCCCAACCGACGAGACGTCCAAATTTTAAACGGGGGCTAAGTTCGTAACTTTCCCATATTTCAGACAGGCGTGTCCCAAAAACATGGTTCCCCGTACCTCTCCCTCCATTTTCTCATTCATACACCATCCGCGCTAGAACACCATCCCCACACCAGCCTCCTCCGTCCGCCACCCCATCCATCGCCGCCGTCATCCACCCCATCCATCGCCGCCGTCCTCCACCCCATCCATCGCCACCGTCCTCCACCATGCCGGAGCGCCTACCAAGACTGCGTCGTCCACTGCTAGAGATGGACGTTTCTCATCCACTGCGACAGACCAAGAGCCTTGCATCGCGTCCTCTTGCTTCATCGGCGTCGTCGTCCTCTTTGATGGGGCCTCTCACACGACCTTCTCTTCTACCGCAACAGGACTTATCCCCTGATGCACCCATCTATCGTCGCAGATCTGCTTCAACACCACTGACAGCCATCGCACCCCCGATGCCTACACGGTGCCGCAAGAGAGGTGGTACTTCATATCTCCTCAACCTTTTGATCTCAACCAGAAAATAGATCGTAACTTGGTTACTCTACTTTCTTTTCAGCTCTTAGAATTTAGTTCTTAGTTCGAAGCAAACAATGGATGCTAAATATCATTTCTCCGGTTTGCAGCTTCAAATATGCCATGGCACAGTCATAATACAGTTTAATTGATCATGCTTAGGGTTTAATTGATCATGTTGGTTCTGTGGTGGTTTCTTTAATAGAAATTGGTGGGGAAACCCTCTTTTGCTAAAAAAATATGCTTAGAGTTTCCCCCTTTTATGATCACTATATGACAAGAATACGTGCTTTGTGTCATAATAGCACTGCTCCACCCATCAAGCTAAACAAGCTTAGTTGTTCAAATATGAATCTGATATTATTAAAACAGAGTTGTTTAATTGGTCAGCTAAATGTTCCTAAATTAGTTTCGAAAATGCATGTTCGCCGCTCGGGTGTGTATCTCTACAGGGTGCCCATGGTGGGCCGGTCCACCCTGGGATTTTGGGTTGTCCCAGGCCCCGATTCCCCTTTGTTCTGCTGCGTGCTTCCGATCTCTACTTGCCTCCAGCCGCCTGCCTCGCCGGCGACTTGCCGTCCCCGGACGGCATGACTCTAGGAGGAGACGTTGGACTAACAGGAGGTCAGGAGCTGCTCACCCAAGAGCGTCACCACTGCCCGGGCACGCCGCCGTGCCTACCTTCCCAGTCCGTTCAGGGCTCAGGCGTGCATCACCCACTAAGCCAACCCGATTTATCCTGAGATACGTCCCCAACACTCAGCAGCCACTCCTCATCACCCATTTTCTAATTGATTCATTACTCATTAGGCAGGACTATCATTAGGGTTTGTTGTGTGCTGAGTGCTACCTACACTTAATGGTTCAGATGTATTTCAATAATCTTTAGTACCTGTAAAGTTCACAAAGTTTTCAAAATTCCTGACCTGGGAACAGACACTAGTCATTTTGGATTGTTGGTCGTAGTGACATTGACCCAGATAACTACTACAAGCCAGGTTTGTTGACAATTTTACTTCTCTTTCTTACTCATTCAATATAATATCCAATTATTTACGTCGATTAGTTGCAAACAATAAGTGCTAAACAAACTTCTTGATTCGGATTTTGGACGGTCTCTTACTGCAGTTACAATTATGCATACTTGTCCTAGTAAGCTCACAAGTAAATGATGGATTCACTACATCTATGCTTGCCTTGTCATATTTGTTGTCAATATTATTTTAGGGTGGACCACCCTGTTTCAAAATACTAGAACCGTAGACATGAGTGAATAGTATTTCTCTGTGTGATCCCTTCTATCATGTCTGGGCAACGAACACTGCATTGTATAGAAAGAAAGTGTCATTTCCAGCTTTTACACAGGCTTTGATCTTTTACATGGAATAAAATCTGCCTACTTGCTTTGTGTCGCACTACCAACACTCCACCCTTGAAACTAAACATTATGCCACTCATAATCCCTTAGTTTATTTGTTCAAATACGAATTTCATATGATTCTAATGTTCCTACTTCAGTTTTGAAATGTGTGTCTGACTGTTATAGAGACATAAGGGGTTTGTATTTTTGTGTGTGGTCTGGTTAGCATGGTTGGGGGGTGAACTTTGCATATGCAGGGGTTTATAGGGATACACTCTTCGAGTTGAATCCGCAATGCATTCCATAGATAATCTGACTACTTTTTATGTTTTCATGAATCTCATATTCTGAACAGCGTCATAATGATTATGAGCTTGCGCGCATGAAAAGAATAAAGCAGAATAATGCCATGGCTGTCAAACTTGGCATTAAGGGACTGAAATCAAGTCTGGATGCAATGCAATGCAAACGCTCTCCACCTACATATTCATGCTCAGAATATGATCCTAACAATGATTCTGAGCTAGAGGGAGATATAAGTCAATGTAGCTCCCTAGTGGAGGAGTCAGAGGCAGATGCCCTATCTTATTCACCCGTCAAGGTGCTTGCTCTAACTTTCAAATGTTATATTGGTCGCACATATCTTGCAACTGATGCTTTGCATTGCTTCTAGTTTGTTGAACTGCCATTAGCTTAGTTTACACATCGTGTATGTGAATACGCCCTACCTATTCATTTTCAGTACATATTCCATCTGTCATCATACCATATTTATCCATTCAAATGTTGTTCTTGTGTATCAGACGTTCAAAAGGAAGAGGGCGATTGCGGATCATGGAGGAGCACAAGCAAAGTATTTCGAAAAGGTAGTGGTACCTGATAAATCAAATAGCCCATTAGGTGTAGTTGCAATATCACCTAGCCCAGAAAACACCCCAACTCTAGCAGACTCTAGCCCTCCTACACTGGTCATTTTTGATGCCCCCACTAAGTAGACCCCAATTGCAGCAAACAGTATGATGATGCCAGTTGACATAGCACTAGCTCTATGACACAAAACCCCCCATTCCATCAAAGAGTACACCAAATACAGTTGCCAAATCCCTTTTCGAACCAGAGAGAGCCCCAATTGCAGCAAATAGGACCCCTATTCCATGTCTTCCTAGTTTAGAAGATGAAGCTTATATTGTTGTCAGGAACTTTGTGCGCATCTTTCCTTCATGGAAATATTATACCGTAGACACAGAGCAACTTCCAATCTTCCTCCACAACTTACGTGTAAGTAATGTACTAATGTTATTCATGGTCATTACTGCATATGTTTCTGTTGTTTCTGCTGACAAAAGACACAAGATTTCATTCTTTTAAATAGGCGAGGACCAAACTGGATTGTGAAGATGAGCAAGGGTTGGTTGCGCTTTTCAAGCACTCGTTGATGAAGTATCGTTCCTACCTGAGGCAAGCACACTTCAATGGCAAGCCTCTAAGAGAAATTTCTGTAAAGTCTCTGGTGCTACATTTATCTGACTGTGACTGGAATAATTTTTTTACACATTGGTCTCGGTTGCAGCGTAAGGTACTGTCTATGATATCTCATCACAATTTGAACTACATTTCTGCATTTGCCTTAACGTCTCACTTGTACGAAAACTATTAGCAGAAGAACATTCATTCTCAAGGGACCACAGAATCTTGCAACTATACTGCACACTGCATTGCTCTTGTGAGTACCTCTTGCCCTGTATGACCATACTTACTTTCATAGATGTTTGATTATGTAGCATCACTGCACATGTTAGCCTCGTTATCGTCCATTTGGTGGACATTATAAGATCCATATGGACTCTTACATAAAGTTAGAATCAACCCAATGCTTTTGAAGAGGTTTAGCTCTGTAGTCCTCTTGTAAGGATTGAACGTCGTCTATCACTGTACTTACATTAACAGCTACTCCCTCCGTCCCATAATATAAGAATGTTTTGTAAAGTACTCCAGTGTTCAAAACACTCTTGTATTATGGGAAGATGGATTAGTTCATTGTGTAGCATTCTGCATCTTATCTCCCTCGCCCACCATTTACTAAAAAAGATCAGATCTATATTTAATCTTACCAAAAAGTAGAATACACAGACAATGCCAGTGCAGAAGTGTAGCCCATTGCTCTTGTCAATACATTTTGTCCTGTAAGGCTTGTACTTCTAGGGATTCGTAGTTGCTTATGTAGCATCAATCTGCATCTTATCTTCATTATCCTCTATCCCTTCCAGTATTATCATATCTATAATTACTCTCTACAAAACGTAGAGTACAAGCAATGCTTATGAAGAAGATTATGTGTTGAAATTCTTGAGTTATCCTTCCCTTGACATGGAGAAGGGAATTATACAGCCGGTGTTTACTGTTAATGTAAGTCGGTCCTTGTAAAGCCTTTATCCTCGACTGTTGTTTAATTTGCTCATACTCCCTATCATTTACTACTATTTAGTTTTTTGTTTCTATCAAAATGCATGTTCGCAAGAACCATAAGTTCTAAGTTTTACTTGTAAAACCAAATTCCTTATTCATACCATGCACATTACTCAATACTCCCTATATGTATGCTTGTTTTTGTGGATCTATAATCCAGTGTGTGGTGAAGCAGCCCACGTTTGCACCTTGTCATCTCCTATTTTATCTTACTGGTGTGGCTAATGATATGAACAACATGCCATGCACATTAACCAAAATAGATACAATGATTGTCTTTGCCCTTAATCTATGCTTTTTATGTTGACATGGTGATCCAGTAGTGTAGTGAAGCTCCCCGCATTATGGATAATGCCAAATTATGCCATTGATATTTTGAACTTGCTCTTTATTTTCTAATTTGAAATTGGATGGAATTGGTAGCACAGTTATCATCTTTGTTAACCTGTCATCTCTCTGCTTTGTTTCAGGGTGATATGCCTGATGACATGCACAAGTCTGCTGAAGGCTGTGAGACAAACCCAACAAATATTGCAGCAAAGACGGCAAAACATCTTGAAGATAGCTAGACAACCCCAAAGTCTTGTCTTGATGTAGTGTTCAAGTTACTTGAGACTAGAAGTCAGACAAGCTCACAGAATTCGTTGTCTGAATCAGTTTGACTTCTTCAGTCCCAAGTTCTAGCACAAAGGCATTCTGCAACTCAACTTCGACTTGAAGTCCTATCTCTAAGAAAGATTACGGAGAACACCAATGAGAACCTCATCGCTAAACAGCTACACCTAGAAGCTATGACCGACATGCTAGGCCGGTCTCACAGCCTTGCTCAGCAGCTTGCGCAGCAGTTCCCGCGCAAGGCTAAACTTTCTTGAACTGTCTTGGAAGTGGTCTCGGTTCAGTATTATTTTGTTATGCTGCAATGGTGCCCAGTTTTTGTAATTTGCTTCTTCGTTGCGCTTTATGATCACTGGTGGCGAACTTCGATGCCCAGTGGATGTAATATACCATAAATCCTTTATTGCATAGTGTAGGTTTCTTCTTAGTTACTATGCCGTAATTTCTTTATTGTATAGAGTAGGTTTGTTCTTAATTCCTATTAGTTACTACCATCATTCGCTATCTGAAAAAAAAATCTGATGTAGTCGATCGGGCCAAAACATTCACCTCTAACGGTCCTGTTTTTAGCGGGCCACAATTGGGCCGGCCTGCATCTTTCTTGGGCCCAAATGATTGGAGCCTTCACACTTTGCGCCAGGCCCACAACTTACTCTGGCCTATATTTTAGTTGGGCCTTTTGTGGACCCAGCACTTAGCTTGGCCCAGGTAGTGTTGGGCCATTAACAGGCTGAATATTCTACTCGCCTGTTACGGCCCAGATGAAGCCATGGGCCTTTAGCAGGCCGAAATGCATGTTGGACCTCAATTTTCACTAGTCATCGACGGGCCTTCAGCAGGCTGAAATGTAGACCGAGCCTTTTTGGGCCCAGTTATATCATGGGCCGTTACCAGGCTGAAACATATCTCGAGCCTTAGTTGGCCCACTGATATCATGAGCCTTTAAGAGGCCGAAAGCTTAGTACAAGCATGAACTGGCCGAATTATACGACTGGCCTTTAACAGGCCCAAAGTCACGTTGGGCTTAACTATTGCCACATTTATCACGGGCCGTTAGTGGGCCCGATGTCCCGTCGGATGATATATGGCCCATGGGCAGCACGGGCCATTCCCAGGCCGAAAGTCACACCGGGCTGAAATGGGCCCATGTCTACATCGGGCCTCTAATAGGCCGAAAGTGACTAGGCTGTAATTGGGCCCAAATATTCAGCGAACAATTAACGGGCCAGATCTGGCTTCGCGCCGTAAATGGGCCTTTATTAAATAGGACGTTATTGGGCTGGCCCACTAGTACCTGAGTAAGTAATACGGGCCTTTGACTGGGCCGGCCTTTTTAACCTATATGGGCCTCTATTGGGCCCCGCCACATGGCGATGTATCATAGGCATGTCTCCTCCAATAGAAGGGTGACATCTGGCCCATTGACAAGCAGACACATGTTTCCTCTGGCCAATCAGAATTTTACACGTGGAAATTTCCCATTGGTCTGGGCTGTTAACGGGTTATCGGATCAAAAACTGGACCCAATAGCTTAACGGCGTTCCGTTACGGCGGATACCACGTCTCGGTCACCCTTGACGAAAGCACTTCTCTGACGCGCGATTTATCTTCATGGAAGTGGACACTTCCATGATGATAATTTTGGTAATGTCATGGAACACTTCTACGATAGGACAGGTATGACTATCTTGATTCTATCATAAAATTGTCATGGACGTACATGCATGACAAAAAACACGACCTACTGTGACAAACACGTATCATCACGGAAGTGTATTTTTTTGTAGTGCATCCGATACAGTCTCTTTGATATTGGTCTGGTGCCTGGAAATAGCTCAATCACAAATTCAATGTCTCGGTTAGGTGGCATGCCTGGTAACTCCTCCGGAAATACATCGGCATAATCCTTCACCACTGGTACTTCTTCCTGAACAACTCCCAAAAGGGAATTCACCCGAGTTCTCCTCGGCGCATGCCTAGACACATACTTGATCCTTTTTCCCTCTGGGGTGGTAAGAAGAATTGATTTAATGGCGCAATCAATGTTTCCCTCAAACTTGGATAACCAATCCATGCCTAGGATCACGTCCAATCCTTGTGACTCCCAGAGAATAAGGTCGATGGGGAAAACATGTCTACCTATGGTTATTGGCAATTGATAACATCCCCGACTAGCCATATACTTTGCTCCTAGGGAACTCACTAACGTAGGTGACTTAAGGGCTACGGTTGGCAACTTAAACTTGTCCACAAATCCCCTTGATATGAATGAATGAGATGCACCAGTATCGAAAAGAACAAGGGTTGTAAATGCATTAATCAAAAACTTACCAACAACTGCATAGGGCTGCTCCTCAATCTCCTCCACACTGGCGTGGTTCACCTGACCTCTGGTGAAAGGGTTGGTCTTCTTTCCAAAACTTCCATTGCCATTTCCATTCTTTGCTTTAGAACATTCAATGGCGTAGTGTCCGGTCTTCCCGCACTTGGAACAAGTAATGTGACTCAGATCCTTCTTGGAGGGTGTCGTGAGGTTGGAATGGCTCTGACTATTGCTTCCTCCATTCCCATTACCATTCTTAGGGCCACTGTGGTTGTGTGAACTTCCTCCATGGTGCGAACGTCCTCCATGGTTTTGATGAGTGTGTCCTCCCGAGTACGGGGAATAGCGAGGCTTCTGATGAGCTCCAGAATTATATTTCCCCTGTCCATACTTCCTCTTGTGATTGTCTATATGTTGTTGCTTGCCTTCAATCATGAGGGCCCTGTCTACCAGCTCTAGGTAGTTGTTGAAGGTTGCCACCATCAACTGCATACTCGGCTCATCATTGAGTCCCTCAAGAAATTTCTCCTGCTTCGCGGCATCTGTGGCCACATCATCTGGGGCATAGCATCCTAACTTGTTGAACTCGTCCACATACTGTCCCACTGTACGACTTGGCGTAAGTAGCGAAACTCATGATTCTTCAAACTCATGGCTCCAGCTGAAACATGTGTGGTGCAGAAGGCATGCTGAAACTGATCCCAAGTAACTGTTGTTATGGGGTAAGTGGTGGTGAAATTCTCCCACCAAGAGGCTGCGGGTCCATCAAGCTGATGTGCGGCAAAGTGCACTCTCTCCGCATCTGTGCATCCAGCAGTGGTCAACTCCCTCTCAATCTTGTGGAGCCAATCATCTGTAACAATCGGCTCGGTGATGCTAGAAAACACCGGCGGATTTAACCTCAGAAAACAGGCTAGGTTGTCAACAGGGGGTGGTGGCGGTGGATTGTTGTTGTTGCCTTGGTTCTTGTTCTGGATCATCATCTACATTAAGGCATTCTATTGTTGGATCAACTAGGTGAGCTCCGGCGGGAAAGTGAATCTGGGGTCATGTCTCTAAGGCATCTGATGGGTTAGAGGGGGTGAAAAAACAGAATAGAATATGGTCTATGAGAGATTTCACTACCCATATGCATATGAGGAAAATACATTCAATTCACACCACTCACCATCAAACAAGATTCATACAGATGATCTAACTATTATTACAAGTCGGTCGATTCTAACTACTTGGAGGAATACTAATAATAACATGGGTGGTCGTCTAGAAGTTTTGATCGGTGGAAGACTCCATAATATCAGCTCCAGCTTCGTCTTCGTAATCATCCTCACTGTCATCTTCATCATCACTATCCGTGTCGGTGTCATCCAATATGATGTAGTCCTCCGAACAGATATCCACTCCAGGTTCTTGCTTTGGGTTCACCATGGGTATTCCTAGTCTCCTCTTCAGGTCTTCATGCTTCTCTAGTAGCACTGCAATTTCTTCTTCATATCCATCGCATGTTGACTTGAGTTCCTCTTCTAGCTTGATATTCCTCTTCATTACCTTCTTGGTCTTCTTCATGATAGTGCACATTTGGTTCTCATATCAACGTATGCGTTGATCCATCTCCTAAATGTACGCTGCAATTGATCCATCCTTCCTGGTGCGAATCATCTCCCATTGCTCGTCTTGGTGTCCACATATCTGGTAGACGGTGTCTTCAAGATCCTTGTGGTACACCTCACAAATGCGTCCAAAAGTGATGTTGGCTTCCATGCTCTTTCCCAAGCTCCAAGTTGGTGCATCCAAGGTAAACTCGATGGGCTCGGTTGTCGGTGCAAATGTCCTCCCAGGTACACAAACTTTGATCCTCCGGCGCTCCTCTTCTGGTAAAGTTGCGGTGAAGGTTTCGATGAAACTTGGTAGTTCGATGTTCAGGTACTTCGTGACTTCCTTCAGGTGTCGTCCAAAAGGGGTGTCATCATCTGGCTAGGTGAACTTGTTCCTGGGTCCGACGTTTATAGAGTAGAAATAGAGGAGGATTAGAAATGAGTAGAGAAGAGTATCATGTGGCTTTTCCTAGTGATCGTGTCCTACAGTCAGTGTGTGCTCTAATACCATCTTGTAGTGACCACGATCACAATGGACCGAAGTTTTTATGCTTAAGTGTCATCCAGGGATCGGTATGCTGACACACAGTACTCGAGGAATTATAACAGAGTTTCAATCACACACTTATTACATTGAGGTCCTCATAAATAGTATTTATTACATAAATAATATGGCTGAAGGTCATCCAAACGAAATAACTGCGGAAGCTTCGAAGATAAATGAGTCCATCAACTCCAACGGCATAGCTGAGTGCATGACAACGACCTATCACACCTTATTCTTCGTCGGTAAAGTCTGCAACATGAGACGTTGTAGCCGTGTAGGTCAGCACATGGAATATGCTGGCAGAGTTACACTGTAGAGCAAAAGAATGCAAGAAACTATATCTACGTGCATATTTGGCTGGTGGAGGCTCGAAGTTAAATGTTTTGCATAAAGCTAATTTTTCCCTACAACAAAGGAATAAGTTTTATTTACTGCAAAGTTTATACCAATATTTGAGAAGGTTCCTCCAACCCAAATCCCAACATTAACCAAGTATCATCATTAAACCCAATTCATTAATTAAAGAGTGACGAGATCAACAAATAACATCCACTTCCAGATACTCAAATTGTCCATAACTGGGGACATGGTTATTCATGAATAGTTTGTACACTCTGCAGAGGTTGCGCACTTTTCCCCACAAGACTCGACCACATCCATGATCGGAAGATCGAGACATAGTCTTTCTGAATCATTAACTCTCTACTCTGGGTAGACCAGTACACCTAGTTTCCCCTACATCTGCTAGTCCACCTCTTCAAGAGCTCACACAACTTACTCAACTATGCTAGAGCCCATAATGGCTTGTGGTTGCACACGGAAGTTTCTAGGCATGAAATATCATATGATCCCTTTGAGCCTGGGTGGTGGACCTAGGGTAATCACACGTGTACTCCGAGATTGACTTGGGCAAGCACTGGTTTCTCCAGGTGCCCCGGGCAATCCACTGGTCTCCCCAGGGTGCCCCAACCATTCCACCCAGATGTGTATTAATGTTGCCACCTTAATGTTGTCCAAAATTATTATCTCTCACAACTTCCATGAATAACTCGAACCAATCCCCATCTATGAGCATGGCTAAGCAATAAATGAGCATAACATATATTCCCAGGGTGATCAAAGGTAATGGGTTCCTACCTCAAGTACTACAACCAAACCACATGTTCCCATCCTACTCATGCAAATATTTGAGTGGCAAAACTAATGCATAGTAAAAATTGGGTATTGAAAAGTATGATCAAAGTGTAACTTGCCTTGCTGATGATCGGAAAACTCTAGAGATTCGTAGTAACAACCTTCACACTCCAGAAAATCTAGCATAGACAAACAATAGCATACATAAGCAATCAAGCAAATAATGCAAATAGAAAACGAGAAAAGACCCAAAGAAAACTCAAAAACAAGCAAATAACTAATCTAAACAGAAAACAAGTTTTAACAGTAGTATATTCATGTGGATTAGATCTTAACAGTAGGTACATGTGATTAGCTACTATTTGCAAAAAGAATCAACTCAAATGGGACTATGAAACTCAAAATATGAATAAAACAAGATCAAATTCAACTCTGAACTAAACTCAAGTTTTAAATTATCAAAAACATGTTCAAGTTGGTTTACTGGATAGATGAGATTGCTGTAAAGATTTAGGCATTGGTTTCGTCGAATTTGGACAAACGAGCTAAAAGTTACGATGGTTTAAAGATCAAGGGCTAATTTGCGAAGAAACTAATCGTGGATAGGTCCCTGGCCGAAAACTAAAATAAAAAGAAAAATCTACCAAACGAACGTTCGCTACAGAACCTAATCTAACAAATTCGTTCGTTACAGAAACTAATGAGATGAACGTCCGCTAAATAACCTATCTAAAATAATAAACCGAAACTAAAACAAAAACCGAAAAAACCAACGGGTCGGATCGGTTTATACCAGTTCGGCCGGTGACGGTGGCGGTTTTGACGGCGGCAGCGCAGACTCGACGGTGGTGGTGACTTCAGCGAGGTGGCGCAGGTGGCGGGCTCCGGCGAGGGCGGCGGGGTGTGGCGGCGGCGGTGCGGCAGCAAGCGGCGGTGGCTTGCGGCTGCGCTCGATGACGGTGGCTGCGGCTAAGGGCGGCGGCTTAGGTGAGAGGAGGGGGTCGGGGGCGGCGCTATTTAAAGAGGGGGAGGGGGACCGACTTGGGCTAGGGGCCAGGGTGAGGTGGCGACGGATCCTGTGTCCGGGTCGGACACGGCGGCGAGCGGTGATGACGAGCGGGACTCGTCCCGAGCCAAGTGAGGTGGTTGGCGACTGGGCTGGCTGGGCTGGGCGTGGCCCAGTTCGATCGGCCCAAAACTTTTTTAAAACAATTTTTCCACAGACTAAAACACGCAAAATAAATATAAATAAAATCCTAAAAATTCTAGAAAAATTCAGGTAACTAAATGGCCTTATTATTGACCTCGTGAACATTTTTTGGGGCCTAAATGCCTAAATTAAAAACAAACATTATAGTACTAATTACTCAGCTAACTAATCAATAAACTAGCGAATAAAATCAAATAAACTCTCCAAAAATTCAAAATTCAATTTCCAATATTTTCTTACTGATTTTGAAGTAGTCATATTATCTCCTCTCTTTATTTAAAAATAATTGGAAAAGAATTTTTGGAAAACAATTTGATCCAAATACCAAACTTTGATAAATCAAAGTTGGATTTTTGTGAAACCTCCATTTCTCTCAAATTGGTCCTTGAGTTGCTTAAGGCCTCTTGGATCAAAATGCAACCAAAACAAAGCAACAAAAATGCATAAATCATGGATGCATATGAATGATCTATAAATAACATCCAAATTGAAAATTGGGATGTTACATAGTGTTTGCATGGTTAGCTACATATAATTCCAGTGTTATTGTCTTCAATCGAATGTCATGAGAAGTGAGAAAATCCCGGTGCTTACGAATCCATTGATTGGTTATAACTTTATTACCCCGTCCTGTTTCCTAAATAGACATGAAGATTGAAAAAGTTAAGGTCTAAAAAACGAGTCTCGAAAGAGCTACAGCTGAATGATTAATTCTAGTACACTATATGCGGGCTTCCAATGTGCGTGAAATTATCACCTTTATATACAACTTCTCCAGACATGGAAAGAATTGCAGCAAGCCAACAATCTTGTTCAGATCAAAACTATTTATTTGGATATATAAGATCTTGACAGAATCCAGCACCATTGATAAGATATCCATGGAGAAACTCTTCATTGAGCATAGAACATAATATTAGTACAAAATGTGTACTCCAAGATGATATATAACTTATGCCCAGAAATTCAAAGTGCAGCTTATGGTTACAAGTGTAGATGATAGTATACAGTACCTGAATAACTATGGAGCCAAACACCATCTTGAAATGAGCACAGAGGTAATGTATAACACCCAAGGTCTCCAGTTTAGGCGCATAGACGACGATTATTTGCGACGGTGAATAACTAGAATCAAGGATCAACCTTTGAAGTGAAGGGGCATCTTTGATGATGAGCTGCCTTCCGTCAAAAGAAATTCCAATTCTTTCAAGGTTAGGCGACTTTATTTGGAGACAACCGATTCTAACTGTGAATACAAGCACCAAGCACTCCAGGGCAGGGCAACTGGAGTGGATGATGTTGTGCAATGATGCCTCCAATATACGAACCCGCACAAGTGAAAGTTTTTGAGAAATGGGAGTCGAACGTTTAGTACCAGATTGTCTGGTAGGTAGCACAGCGCCAATGTGGCGGTGCTAAGAGAGGAGGAAAACCGTGAGATGGACATCGGTGCCGAGGGCAGAAGTACATGGCGTTCGATATCTGGTAGGTGATTTCCTGGGGAATAGTAGAACTCAAGCAGCTATAGTTCTGTGAATTTAGGGGATTTCAGCCAGGCATCCACCATGCAGGCCATGTTATGCATGCTCGGGTAGGATGACGGGATGCAGAGGCTTTGAACGGAGCCCTGGTGGGAAGACATGATGGCTCTGGGGAGTTCAAAATCATTAAAGACAGATACCTGACGACAGTCGAGATTAAGGGGCGCGGCGTGCCATAGAGGGCGCCACCGAGTTGAGAGGACTTGGGTGCGGCAGCATACCTTGGTGGGGAGAAGCCAGATGATCTCCCCAAGGATGGCGTCTAGGAGTTCGCTAATGCGGCCCACCCGAGATTCTACGGGTTCCTGGGATCCAGTGGGGGCGGGCTCGCCGCTTATCTCCTTGATGCCGGGTGCGGGATCTACAACAGGTGTCGCCGTTGGTGGGGGCCTCATATTCTTGGTGCTCGGGTCAGCCGACTCCATTTTCCTCAAGGGCATCGTGTCGAGCTCACAGATTTGAGTAGAGTAATGAATGACGATCCTAATTATAGTGCGAGTGGAGAAGAAGGGGAGCTGTGGTTTTTCTGTAGTAGTGAGATAGAAGGGGAGCTGCAGTTTTCTGTAGGAGTGAGGTAAGGAATTTGGGGGTACCAGTGGAGCGAGCTGACGTGAGGTGGGTGGGAGTGAGGAGAAAGAAGAGCAGCCAGGTTTTTTTGGGGGCGGTGTGCTAGGTAGCGCCTCTCATTAAGTAAATATATGGGCTTTTGAATTGATTTTATTATTTACTAGGGTGGATGGGCTGTTTTGTCTTGGGACCGGAGAAACAATTACTACTAGTATAGTGGAGACACTATACAACTACCTAGAAAAACAATTACGACTAGTATAGTGGATACACTACCGCTTCTGGCTCCTCCGAGGTCATTGAAATGTCTCCCTCTATTGAATGTCGTTTTACATTTGTTCACCGACATGTGGGCCATGCAACCCGTCGGCCAAAATGCCATCCACCAAATTAGAAGGCAGTATGTAGGCGGAGAGTCACCTCGGTCGTAGCACGGTAGTAACGAGCTGTCATATCACAAAACCCCACCTCCCCGCAGTCTAAGTTTGACGGACGAAGCAACCATCATTGCACACTTCGCCGAATTATCTTCTCCCTCACCGTCTTCAAAAAAGCCAACACTTGCATCTTCCACTGTTCTTCTCTCCCAACGAAGGGGAGGTAAGCGGATCCGCGATCTTGGTATATTTTCATGCAGGAAAAAAAGAACTTTTGCAAAGCAGTAACCGATCCTCACTCTCTTTTTTGTTTCATTGTCATTGGTGATTGTGTTTTACTTTCAGTGGTCTCCTAGTATTTGTCAGTTTCATGATGGACCAAGGAGAACCAGGCAAAGATCTTTCGATGTTGGACCAGACGCGGGAGGCTGATCCGCACGAGACGGAGAGCTCCAAGAAGATGGAGAAAGCCACCGAGCCGACCCCAGATACGCTCACGGCCACTACTGAGATGATCAATGCCTCGTTTGAGGTTACAGTCCATGTGGCCCTACAGGAGCAGTTTTCTCCCTTCGAGGATGTGCCCCCCCCCCACTGAGCTGCTCAAGGTGATTTTCTTCTTTGCTGATCTCGATTATGGTTTTTCATCTAAGTATGTGGTGATAAATAATGCAAAATTTTATTAGCTTCGATGCCATGCTACCTTCCTTGTCATGCATAATTTTGACTCTACATAGTGGTTTAAATAACTTGTGTTTCTTATATTGGAAAGTAATTTAGATTTTGTTTATGAGTGGCATGCCTCCAAAAACAAGTTTATGAGTGGCAAGGCCACAAGGTTATCTTCAGGAAGATTCACAGGATTGAGTTGTTGCCGGATGTCCTCGATGATGTTCATGGCAAGGTCCGTCTTGTGTCCATCCCAAATTAGATCGAGGCATGATATAGTTGCCCCAGCTAGTGTTTAATAGTAGTTTGGATTGTGTCTAATTATCCGAACCATGCCTATTATCGAGCCCTCTAGGGCTAGTACTCTGTTTGAATCTATCTATGTGAACTACTGCTACTTTTGTGTGCCCGTGACTCATGTGAGAACCATCCTAATTGTTGCCGAAAGAGATGCATCCTCACTAGTTTTTTCATGAATATGGCATGGTAAGACATAAGTTGTCACGGTTTATCATACGAGCAGTGTGTGTTTGATGAAATAGAGTGCTCGTTTGATAACCGTGCGTCAACGTATACATAGGGTACGTAAGCCTGATTATGTACTTGTAAACATTGTTGGTGCTACCCCTCTTGTAAGCAATTGTGCAAAGCACGGCACATTGGCTCAGCTCGCTTCAACACTAGAAAAGTCGGCTATTGACCAGTTAACAATCAATAATCTGCTATCTGACATATAAACAACTACGTATCTTGTTATAGTGGTTTGTGCAGTTAAATGAGGCCACAATGTAAATTCCAAACATTCACACGCTAGTCCAGCGTTTATGTGGAACATTCACATTAAATTCAGCTTCATAAAATACTTGAAAAGCATAAGTTAAGCAATTTTATACATCTCAATGATTAATAGAACATAACAAAGATATACTAGTTCACAGCAAAATACAAAGTTATGAGAAGGTTTACAAATCAGGAAAAATCAAACAAGGCTTCTCTGAGCAAAGGGCCTCCCTAGGCAGGCTTTAATTTCCTGGAGTTCACTCTGGTTTTTCTTGTTGCCACCATCCAGGGTTAGGTTCTCTCATTCCAGAATAACCAATTATAATTGTGTTCTCGGTTGGAATGCTGAACTGAACCATTTATTGTACTGATCATCTGAACTTCTTGTGCAGTTCCACTAAATTTAAGCACCGCTATTTGCAGAAATAAGCAGACCACAGTGCCTCTTGTCCATGCACCTATCCCAAAAACCTTCGTGCAGCCGTGCCAGCTAGTCCCCGTCCATGGATGAACTGGGAGAAAGTGCATTCCCTACTAGGAATGTAGTTGTTTTCGCTCGTCCCTACACTGCAATCAGGAAGTAAAACGTACGAATCAGCTTCTTTTAGATTGCATTGGTCATTCTACCTAGTTACTACCAATGTAGGAATACCTGGAAGACGGGTGGTTAGACGACGGTAGCGAGGAACAACCATCTCATTTTGTGTAGTTCTACTAAAACTGGGGTGTGTACTTTTGATTGCGCAGATAGAAACGATATGGAGACAGACATCCCTGTTTGCGCAAATATGAAATACGGTTATTTAAACAGTGAAAATTATTTGAAGTGGCATATGATTAACAGCAACATCTATTGTGTTTGGCACTACATTGACAGTATGAAAGTGCCCTTAAGTAGCATCACATCACATCAACACTGCCACTAGATTAACATGCAGAACAATAGCATTCACTACAAAAAAAATACACTTCCGTGATGATACGTGTTTGTCACAGTAGGTCGCGTTTTTTGTCATGCATTTACATCCATGACAAATTCATGACAGAATCAAGATAGTCATACGTGTGCTGTCGTAGAAGTGTTCCATGACATTACCAAAATTATCATCACGGAGGAGTCCACTTCCATGACGATAAATCGCGCATCACAGAAGTGCTTTCGTCAAGGGTGACCGACATGTGGCATCCACCATAACGAAACGCCGTTAAGCTATCGGGTCGGGTTTTGGATCCGATAACCCGTTAACAGCCCCGACCAATCAGAAATTTCCACGTGTAAAATTCTTATTGGCCGGACGAAACACGTGTCAGCTCGTCAGTGGGTCAGATAGGCGCCTATGATATGTCGACATGTGCCACGGCCCACCATTGGCCCATTTAGCTTATAAAGCCGGCCTGTTTGACTTGGTCAAATGTTAACGGGCTGGCCCATGAAAAGCCTGTTAACGGTCTCTTCGCAAATAGCCCATTTTACGGCCCGTTAACTCACGGCCCATTAGGCCCTGAAGGAAATCGGCCCAACAACGTCATGTGGGCCGTCAAATATAACACCAGCCCATTTCACTTTTGGCCCATGTATGGCCCACGACGTCTTTCGGCCCATATGAGGCCTTCGTATCTTTCAGCCCTTTACAGGCCCACGGTGACTCTAGCCCATAATGAATAGTAATTTTCTTTGTACCCGTTAACGGCCCGTGATTTACATGGGCCGTTTCCAGCCCATGTTAGCTTTCGGTCTATTGACAACCCATACATTCTTGGGCTCCTTTTCGGCCCTCGATTACTTCCGGCCCGTTACTGGCCTATTCCCCTAATGGGCCAAATTCGGCCCATGGCAAGAGTCGGCCCGTTTCTGGCCTGTTCCCCTAATGGGCCAAATTCGGCCCATGGCAAGAGTCGGCCCGTTACTGGCCTATTACCCTAATGGGCCAAATTGGGCTCATGGCTGAGTCGGCCCGTTTCTGGCCTGTTAACCCGTTGCGCCGTTTCTAGCCCGTCCTATATTGTGGCCCATTAACGACCCGTTATGCCTGTGACAGAATTAAGCCTTTGTTGTCCTACAGCCTGTTAACGGCCCATTACCGTGCTGGGCCGATACCAATTACGCCCGTTTACGGCCCATGTAGACCCATTTATCCGACGGCTCGAGGCCGACCGATTCTACGGTCCTATTGGAGGCCCATTTATCGATGGCCCGTAGGAGACCCATGGATCCTACGGCCCGTATATGGCCCATGGTAGTTGCGGCCACTAGCAAACCAGGGAAAAAGAAGACTAGAAAATAAATAAGGCCGAAACTAACACTAGGATATTAAGGCGATTGCACAGATTACATCCACTCGGCATCATAGATCGCCACCAGTGCAAATATAGGGATGTCACATCCTTGGTCCTGGTATGCAGTAGGCTAGCCCTTCATGTGTGCATCATGTTTAACTTTTCAAATGAACTTGAAATGGGGATGTTGAAACCCTAGCACTAAATGAATTCAACTAGGGCTTACTAAAATCTTTTCAATGAAACCAAAATGCCCTTCATAAATGTTCACCATCTTTGGTCCTGGCTAAACCCTCTGCCAAAAATGGTTTCATATTTTTGGAGGCTATTCTGGATTTTTGAATTAATTCATAAGTATTTGAATTTGGACATTTAAATCTTATAATATTTTTAAATTTCCAAATAATCCTGAAAGTACTTGGGGGCTATTGGAAATAATTCAAATAGTGCCCACAATTTTTGTCAGGATTTTATAAAATGAGTTAGTATTTTTACTAATTCAAAACATATCAAAAACAAATAGAAAACATAACAAAAGTAGAAATTAGAGAGAGAGAGAGTACCTGGGCCACTTACCTGGCCTTACCTGTAGCCGGCCCATTAGGCAGCCCAGCCCACCAGGCAGCCGTGCCATCTTCAACTTCTGCCAGTAGGCAGAGGCGATGACGCACGCGCTCGCTGGGAGGCCTCCACCCCTGCTTCCACCGAGGCGTTCCCGAGCCTCCCCCTCACGCCACTGTGATGCCACGAACCCCCCCTGGTGGCCCCTCTCTCCTCTCCCTCACTCGCTTCTCTCCCTCTCACTCCCCTGCTCTTTTCCCCTCATGGACAAAGCCGCCATGGCCACTCCGCTAAGAAACACCGCGGCCAGCCACTCCCTCGCTCCCTCTCTGTGTTCCCGAGATCCGTATCGTTGTCAGCTTCCTCCTCACTGGGCCACTTGGTGCTTGAAGCCCCTGGACGCCGCCAGCATTGCCGTTCCCCTCGTCGGTTGCCGTGGATCATCGTCGTCGATTCGGGAGCTACAAAGCGTCCCCGACCTCGCCCTCGCACTCGTTGGCCTCGCTGTGAGCCTCTGCTCCGAACCTCTCTCTCCTCGATGCCGGTTTCTTCCTGTAACCGTGGACTCCGTCGAGCCCGAGAGTTCCTCGCCGCTGGCCATGATGCTGCCGTGGACAGAGCCCACCCGCACCACGTATGAGCGCGCCAATGCAACCATAGTGTCTGCAGGAGCCCGTAGCACCCAACTATTCTTGCTCCCGTGCACCACAACGCCGAGCCCGAGCTCGCCGAGCTCCGGCCGCCGCCTTGGATCTCGTAGTCGTCGGCACCGGCCACCATAGGTCCGGCCGCCACCACCACTCGACACACGCCAGCGAGGGCTTTCCAACGAGCCCAAGCACGGCCTCGTCCGTGCCCTGTGGGCGATTTCCGAGCCACGCCGCCGTCTCGGGCCTCGCCGGCGTCGAGTCACCGGCGAGTTTGGCCCCACTGACCCTATTTGACCATGGGTGGGGCCTAGTTTGACCCCCCGGGCCAATGACAGGTGGGTCCTAGCACTGGTAATTAATCTAGGGTTAGTACTAATTTAATTAGTTAGACTAATGACACTGACACGCGGGACCCACTGGTCAGGTTTGACCTGGGCCGCCCGTTGACCTGTTGACATCACTAATACGTCATGCTGACGCAGTAAATGTTTTCTGGAGTTTTAGATAAATCAGAAATGATTTATTTATTTCAGAAAATATCCAAAACTTCTAAAATTCATATAAATTCAACCGTAACTCCAAATGAGATAAATTATATATGAAAAATGATCAGAAAAATCCAATCTATCCATCTATATTGCATGTTAGAACAACTTATGACTACTGTTTAGGACAATTCAATTAAATGGCATTTAAATAACCACATGTGGAGTTTGAATTTGAATCTTGGATTCAAACCAACTTCATTTAATCTGGTTTTAGTTGCATTAGCACAAACCAAAGCATATTGCCATGTCACATTCATGCATCATATTGTTGCATTGCATTGATTGTGTTTCTTCTTTGTTTGTCGGTGCTTGTCCCCTCTCAGTAGACGTGTATCGACGATGTGATCGATGACACCGATGAAGAACTATATTATCTTCAGAAGTGCCAGGCAAGCAAAACCCCCTTGTTCATTTTGATACAATCCCACTCTCTCGCTCCTGCTCTCTTTTACTGCATTAGGACAACAACGATTCAACTGTTACTTGATGCGGTAGTTGAACCCCCTTATCCTCTGCATGACCTGTCATTGCCACAGTAAATAGATGAAACCCACTAGCATGAGTAGGAGTTGTTGAGCCCTGATGTGCCTACTCATTCATGCTTGTTTGTCATGCCTGCTACTGCTTAGAGTTGAGTCAGGTCTGATTCATCGGGAATGAATCGGAGGTGTGTCAACATGTCCTACTATTGAGAGCTAAGTGTGTGAACACGATTTGGTAAAGGTAGCGGTGAGAGGCCATGTAGGAGTACATGGTGGGTTGTCTCATTGCAGCCGTCCTCAGGAACTGAGTTCTGTGTTTGTGATCCATGAACAGCTACTACCACACATTGGGATCCTTAATTGACTCTCTCGACTTATTAATCAACTTGATCTCTGTCCAGGAGTTACAACTAGTTTCTGGTGTTTGTAGGTAGTGTTAGTAGTCTACCAAGTGGCACCTGGTACAGGTGGGCTTGGGACAGACTAGGCACCATGGCACGGTGTACCAAGCATAGATCCACCCGTCGAGGTAGGCTTGGGAACCCTGCACACATCGTTTGGGGCCGTGAGCGACACCCCGGACGGATCTCCTTGCGGATGGAACCTGAATAGGCGATAAACCTGGACGAGAGACTTGTGTGGTTAGTCAGGTCATGGCCGACACCGTCGCTGGGCTTCCGCTTGAAGGTTGCCGAGTACATGTCGTGTAAACGGCGGTAAGTGGTGAGAGCGTGTGTGAAGAAGTACACCCCTGAAGGGTTAACATTATCTATTCGAATAGCCGTGTCCGCGGTAAAGGACTTCTGGGTTGCCTGTACAGTTCATAGACAAGTGAAAGTGGATACTCTAAAATACGCAAGATAAGCGTGAGTGCTATGGATGGCGTCCTCGTAGGGAGACGGGAGCGGATCCATAGTGGTGTATTGATATGGTGAATATGTGGACTCGTGTGCGCCACCTCAAAAGAGTTACTTGCAGTCATAGTTTAGGATAGCCACCGAGTCAAAGCTGGCTTACTGCAGTTAAACCCCACCATCCCCTTTGTTGATAATGATGCATATGTAGTTAGATCTGATGTAAGTCTTGCTGGGTACATTTGTACTCACGTTGCTTAATTTATGTTTTTGCAGAGAGACTTCAGTCTCGCTAGTAGTACCGCGTGGACTTCGACGTTTAGCTTGTTACCTCAGCTATGATCTTGTGCCCTCGGCAGGATCTGGTAGATAGTCAGGCTTCTCAGCCTTTTTTTCTTTTGTAGATGTCTGTACTCAGACATGTTAAGCTTCCGCTTGTGCTTGACTTGTTTGCTCTGAATGTGGGGTCATGAGACCCATGTTTGTAATATCTCGCTCCTCGGAGCCTATTGAATAAATACTTGAGTTGTAGAGTCATGTTGTGATGCCATGTTGTATTTGCACATATCGAGCATATTGTGTGTATGTTATTGAAATGCTTGGTATGTGTGGGATCTGACTATCTAGTTGTTTATCCTTAGTAGCCTCTCTTACCGGGATATGTCTCCTAGTGTTTCCCCTGAGCCATGGTAGCTTGCTACTGCTCCGGAACACTTAGGCTGGCCGGCATGTGTCCTTCTTCGTTCCTGTGTCTGTCCCCTCGGGGAAATGTCACGTGATGAATTCCGGAGTCCTGTTAGCCTGCTACAGCCTGGTTGACCGGAGTCCTGCTAGCCCAGTTGCTACAGCCCAGATTCACTCGCTGATGACCGACACGTTCGTTGCTGGGACATGTATGCCTGTCCCTGTAAGTTAGTGCCACTTTGGGTTCACGACTAGCCATGTCAGCCCGGGTTCTTTGTCATATGGATGCTAGCGGCACACTACTAGAAAAACACCTACTAATGGCGCACCTAATATGGCCATTAATGGCGCATCTGTGGTGCGCCACTAACAGCACGCCATTAGTA
>NC_041385.1:746018857-746019537 GCF_002162155.2 Triticum dicoccoides | reverse complement strand
GAGGAGGTCGCCGGAGAGGAGGAGGAGGTCACCGGAGAGGAGAAGTATGGTGGAGGAGAGAAGGGAAGATGAAATGAAGAGAGGAGGAGAGGACCAGCCATATATACGGCATACTAATGGCGCACCGCCGGAAGTAATTTTTGAAGGCGGGAAGATACTAATGGCGCACCACGGGCAGGTGCGCCATTAGTAATTTTTTTTATTTTTTTTATTTATTTTGAATTTTGAAGGCGGGAAGATACTAATGGCGCACCATGGTCAGGTGCGCCATTAGTAAATTTTTTATTTTTTTTATTTTTTTTTGAATTTTGAAGGCGGGAAGATACTAATGGCGCACCATGGGCAGGTGCGCCATTAGTAAGTTTGAATTTTTTTGATTTTTTTGCCTCTCTAGATCTTAAAAGCCCCGTATCTTTTTTTCTGTTAGGTTTTTGAGGATTTTGGAAATGTATAACGGGGTTCCCCCCGTTAAATTTGGATGTAACTTTTCGAGTAGATGATTTTTCATATAAAAAACTTTTTCATCCGAGTTAGTATGCAAAAGTTATGCCCATTTTTACAAATTCTCGCGAGATTTTGCAAATGAAGTCAAAATTCATATTTGCAAATTTTCCCAACAACTAGGCCACATATCACATGGGAAACTTATTTTCTTTTATTTTTTTGACATTTTTATCATT
>NC_041385.1:746000936-746018379 GCF_002162155.2 Triticum dicoccoides | reverse complement strand
CACCGTAGGCAGGGTGCGCCATTAGTAGTTTTAACACTAATGGCGCATCAGAAGGTGGTGCGCCATTAGTATATACTAATGGCGCACCACATGTCTGGTGCGCCATTAGTGTCATTTCCATCTATAGCCCTTTTCCTAGTAGTGGCACTATCATATACGTGAGCCAAAAGGCGCAAACGGTCCCGGGCCAGGTAAGGTGGCACCCGTGGGAATACCGTGCGTGAGGCCGCAAAGTGATATGATGTGTTACATGCTAGATCGGTGTAACTTAGGATCGGGGTCCTGACAGCTTTGGTATCAGAGCTTGACTGCCTGTAGGATTACCAAGCCAAACTGGTCGAAGTTGAGTCTAGAAACTCTTTAGTTATATAAGGGAATTGATTGTGGGATGGAACGTAAGGCTCTTTTTACTCCTTCTACCTTACGTCTTCTGATCCGAGTCATCATATCTTTCCTACGGGATTAAGGAACTAGGCTTCCTCTTCTCTCTATCAGGATCACGTGTTACTAATCTGTAGACTCATACGATTGGTGGATTCAAGCCTCAGTTCAGTTCCTACTATCTTCGTGTATTGCTAGTTGATCTCAAAACCTTGATACTATGATGATCGAGTGGTTATGCCACCATTTTTGTAGCATGTCTCAAATCATTTGGAGCATTTACAGCCGTTATGCTGTCCGAGTCATCCCAGGTTTCTAAATAATCTGATGCATTTGCAAATCCCTTCTTTTTGTTCTGATGTCTTTTTAGGCCAGGTTAGCCACACGAAATTGCTAAGTTGAGGTACTCTATTGCCTTGACATATATGTTGGAATTATTATTATGGCCATAGGTGTCTTGGAGAATTACCTAGTAATCTAGCCATGTTTGAGTTCCCAGTGTGATGATTCTGGCCATCATTCTCGAGAGCATCTCGTGATGCCACTTAGTAGTAGGTAGTCTACTTCTGGGTTTTGAACCCGAGATTCACCCTACTTACTTCATGTTGATAGTGTTTGCTAGTGCCTTTCGGATATTAGTAACCTTTGCGATAGTCCTCGAGGCTCACTTTCATAAATCTTCTAGTCCCTTTCACCGACATGTGGGACATCAAGCTACCGGGTCCACGTGCCATATCGGAATACAGTGCAGAGCAGCTGGGGTGAAGCACCCCAGTCATGGCACCGGCGTAGTAATGAGCAATGAGGCATCAAATCACAAAGCTGCACCTTTCCCGCAGTTAAGTTGGAGGGACGAAGTAATAATGCTAAAAAAAGAAGTTGGAGGGACGAAGCAACCATCATTTCACTCGTTGCTGAATCCGCTTCTCCCGCATCTTCTTCAACTTAACCACGTGTTGCTTCTGTCATTGTTCTGCCTCATGTGGGACGCGGATCGGCTTGGTAAAGCACTGACACGTGGGACCGCATGTTATCAAACCACCAGGACAACGTCCTCCGAAAATAAGAAGCCTAATCCTAGACTTACAAAGGGATACGTAGCTGCTACGTATACTTTCCATCTAATCTATATATGCCCCTCTGATTTTTAGGTGGGGTGGGCCTAATCCTCTCCTTTAATCCAATCAAATAGTCCCACATCACATAGTTCGTAACTTTACGTAAACCATTACGTGGATGTAGCATTGCTCAAATAAGAAACCTCCCCCGCCATCCGCGCGGCAAAATCACCTCCTTTTTACTAATCTTGATTCTATAATTTTTTAGATCAATATAATTGAGATTTGTATAGATAGCACACCGGAGCAAAACCAAGTGGTATGGTTAAGGGCATCCACAATGTGTAGCCAAATGTGAAAATAGCTTTTGGCATCGTGGGAACCATTGTGGACGGTGTTGCCAAAGCCAAAAAGATGGAACCGAAGCTCCCTGATTGATTGATTGAAGGAATAGAAAAATGCAACGTCTCTCCTCTTTCTCCCATGCTTGGACGCATGTAGTACAGTATAGAGCACAGAATCTACTCCCCTGTCCCTTCTATCACAAATCACAAAGCAGTGAGGCGTCAAATCACAAAAGCACGGACGAAGCAACCATCATTTCACTCTTCGCTGACAGCGCTTCTCCATTGTCTTCTTCGAGAAACCATCTCACCGCACTAGTACTCCTAGTAGTACTAGTAAAGGACTTCCTGGATGCAAATAAGGCGGTTGTCTCGGCTTGCAGGCGGCACTTGCGAACGACTTACCATGGTCTCCCTCAATGGTTTTCTCCGTCGAACGCACTTTGCCAAACCACAAAAAATGATATCATCGACGTCACCCCAATGGGGAAGGAAGTCAAATATAGTTACTACCTCCATTTTTTTTGTACACAAGTCCAGTATATCAAAATTACAATTTGCAAAGCGCCACTAACACTAATCGAGGCAAAATTGATGGGGTTAGCAACCAAGGACATTAATATCCCCTGCATGCATGCATAAGTGAGAAGGTTGGTTTGCATGGTGCTGCATTAATCAAGCGATGAGGAGTGAGATGGTTAGCTCTTTGGTCTTTGGAGAAAAAATACGCATTAATTGACACGTCAAACGAGGATTTGTATCGATTAAATCCCATGAAGGAAAACCCCGCCTTTCTTTTTTAACACTAGTACGTACATACTTATCCTGTTTGGGTCTAGGCCTTGCATTGCCAAACTTCGCCACACATTTTTGCCAAGCTTGCCTAAAGTTTTCAAAATGAGAAGGAGGTACACTTGCGCACGACTGTCATGGTCGCACCGCACCCTCACACGGTCGCTCCTGCACGCCGCGGTCGCACCGCACCCTCACACAGTCGCTCATGCACGCCGCAAACCCAACCAAGGGAACACACCCTCACTAACACGTGATGTCGCATGTGAACAAACCAAACTTAGCCATCCTATCGCTGACACATAATTTTCATTCATAGAGTATGTTTATCCAACCGCATGTTGGGGAGTATCCGTACGGCCCGTGCTGTGGTCTGTTGGGGAAGAAGAATAGGTGAGGAAGAAGGAAAGAAGGGTTAGGAGACGTAGGATATTCATCCAACCACCTGAAATGGTAGGCTGACCCAAGTCAGGCGACTTGCATAACAAATATATGTTTTTACACAGCAAAAGATCCATAAAAACAACAACATAAAGAAAAACTATCACTGCTCGCAGAAAGAGACGGCCTCATCATCTTTGGCTGCCGGCGCGAACCAGCTGTCGCTGCCAACGTGTGTCTCCGCACCGTGGTTGTCCTCGGCCTCCAGCTACTCATTCAAGCGGAGCGTGCGGGCACTCTGCACGGACGAGAGCACAGCCCGGTTCAAGTCGAGGACGTTCGGTTCCGCCTGCAGGAGGGCCTCGATGGCAATGGCATCCGCACACTCCGCATCGAGTCGAGCCTCCGCCGCCCGGTTCAAGTCCAGGACGTCCGGTTCCGCCTGCAGGAGGGCGTCGATGAGAGTGCCATCCGCGCGCTCCGCGTCGAGTCGAGCCTCCACCGCCCGGTTCAAGTCCAGGACATCCGGTTCCGCCTCCAGGAGGGCGTCGATGAGAGCGGCATCCGCGCGCTCTGCGTCGAGTCGAGCCTCTACCGCCCGGTTCAAGTCCAAAATATCCGGTTCCGCCAGCAGGAGGGCCTCGATGGTAGTGGCACCCGCGCGCTCCGCCTCAAGTTGAGCCACTGCCGCCCGGTTCACATCCACAACATCCGGTTCCGCCTACAGGAAAGCCTCGATGGCAGCGGCATGCGCGCGCTCCGCATCGAGTTGAGCCTCTGCCTCCCGGTCCTCCTTTAGTATCGCCATGTTGAACCGCTGGTCCGCCTGCACCATGGGGGACTCGGACGCCAGCACGAAGTTGACGTCCATCATCTCATACCCATCGAGGGCCTTCTGCGCCGCGACCTCCGCCATGAACATTGGATCGGCTTCCTCCTCCTCGTAGCTTGGCTCCAGAGAACTCGGGGATTGGCCCGCCGCAAAGCGAGCTTGGGAACGGCAGTTTATGGCACCGACCGCCACCGCTCTTTCTAAATGGTGCTCCGGTGTCAGCATCTTGTAGTAAGTGCTCTTGCGGCTCACCATGGCTTTCCGGTGAACTAGGGGACGCTTGATGCGGGCTAGGGGGTCGAAAGGTGGGGGAATGGGCTGGAGATTTGGTGTGGTTTTAGGGTAGTGGCTGGAGTAGGCCGAGCAGCGAAGGGTCTGGTGTGAATAGTGGTTCCGGTGATGACCGGTCAATTGGTTTTGACTGTACATCGCTCTCTTGTCGTGTTCGCATTGCAGCCCGGCACGCTGGACCCTCCACGTCGCTCACCAAATGGAACGCGCTTCGTCTTGTGGGACCGCAGTTGAGAGCAAACCGACGGCCCTCCCCCTCCCCTGCCCGCGTCATCTATTATACCACCACTCCCTCCGTTTTATGCGGAGTAAATAAAAACAGAGGGAGTATACTACGGATGAGGATCCCTTGACGTGGCCGAACCCATTGAGTAACTGACATGCGGGGCCTAGCAAGCATGGGGTCCGCCAGTAAGTGACCGAAAGGGAGGGTAAGGCAGGGATACTATGTCAGAGGATCCACTTCCACTATACTACTTTGACCAAATGTTAGAGTAATAATATATGACATGCAACTTACACAAATGTTAGAGTAATAATATATGACATGCAACTTACACAAAGCATACAGGGTCTAATGCGTTTTTCGAGGCTAACTTTGACCAAATGTTAAAGTAATAATATATGACATGCAACTTACACAAAGCATACGGTCAGATTCGTATGTGAAAGGAGATTCCAATGATATAATTTTCACATTATACATCTCATGTACTATTAATCTTGTCAATAGTCAAATTGGAAACCATCTCGAGTACAAATCTAGGAGTACGTATGAATCTAACAATATTGATTGGGCGTTGTTGAATGTTGATACCTTTTTGATCAAAGTAGATTTACTTTGACTACACATAAAACTTATATGTAAACTAGAAAGTATAGGAGGGAGTATATTTTACGTTCAAAAACGAAACGAACATTGAATACCCTTTATATATGATTTGCGGATGCTATGATCACCGCTTCAAATTTTTGAATCCGCCTTAGGTATCACGTGCCCCCACTCGTTCCCTCTCGATTACATCTCGGGATCCGGAGATCTATTGAAAGAGGACTAGGGTGGGTACATGCGAATGATACTCGGTGGAATGTTCAAATGAGGCATGCGGGAGGATGGACTCGACTGGAGGGCGACATGATTGATGGAGAAGAGGGTTGGAGAGGAATGAGAAATAAGCAAACGCCACATGGTTATACTTGAACAGCTCAAATAAATAACAAGTAGTCTCGCTTGGCCTACATAGTGAAAGGCCTAATGCTCAACGCGGAGCACTGACGCTCGAATATGGCCTGGAAAACAGGGAAACCGACATGTGGGGCACACCCGTCGGGACGATGTAGCGTAGACTAGTCCAATGGAGGAGCTGGCCCACAACCTCCTCGTCACCGTCGTTAAAATTTGGATGTAACTTTTTGAGTAGATGATTTTTCATATAAAAAACTTTTTCATCCGAGTTAGTATGCAAAAGTTATGCCCATTTTTACAAATTCTCGCGAGATTTTGCAAATGAAGTCAAAATTCATATTTGCAAATTTTCCCAACAACTAGGCCACATATCACATGGGAAACTTATTTTCTTTTATTTTTTTGACATTTTTATCATTTTGTTTTATTTTTTTTAAAACTGAAAAGGCGATCCACTAGGGGGGGGGGCATTCGGTGGAAGTGGTGGCCAAGGTTACTAATGGCGCACCGTGGCATGGTGCGCCATTACTAGTTTAACTAGTAATGGCGCACCACACCCACGGTGCACCATTAGTATGTTTGGACAGGCGCACTAGTTCAAAAAAAATAATGGTGATACTAATGGCGCACCGTAGGCAGGGTGCGCCATTAGTAGTTTTAACACTAATGGCGCATCAAAAGGTGGTGCGCCATTAGTATATACTAATGGCGCACCACATGTCTGGTGCGCCATTAGTGTCATTTCCATCTATAGCCCTTTTCCTAGTAGTGGCACTATCATATACGTGAGCCAAAAGGCGCAAACGGTCCCGGGCCAGGTAAGGTGGCACCCGTGGGAATACCGTGCGTGAGGCCGCAAAGTGATATGATGTGTTACATGCTAGATCGGTGTAACTTAGGATCGGGGTCCTGACAGCTTTGGTATCAGAGCTTGACTGCCTGTAGGATTACCAAGCCAAACTGGTCGAAGTTGAGTCTAGAAACTCTTTAGTTATATAAGGGAATTGATTGTGGGATGGAACGTAAGGCTCTTTTTACTCCTTATACCTTACGTCTTCTGATCCGAGTCATCATATCTTTCCTACGGGATTAAGGAACTAGGCTTCCTCTTCTCTCTATCAGGATCACGTGTTACTAATCTGTAGACTCATACGATTGGTGGATTCAAGCCTCAGTTCAGTTCCTACTATCTTCGTGTATTAATAGTTGATCTCAAAACCTTGATACTATGATGATCGAGTGGTTATGCCACCATTTTTGTAGCATGTCTCAAATCATTTGGAGCATTTACAGCCGTTATGCTGTCCGAGTCATCCCAGGTTTCTAAATAATCTGATGCATTTGCAAATCCCTTCTTTTTGTTCTGATGTCTTTTTAGGCCAGGTTAGCCACACGAAATTGCTAAGTTGAGGTACTCTATTGCCTTGACATATATGTTGGAATTATTATTATGGCCATAGGTGTCTTGGAGAATTACCTAGTAATCTAGCCATGTTTGAGTTCCCAGTGTGATGATTCTGGCCATCATTCTCGAGAGCATCTCGTGATGCCACTTAGTAGTAGGTAGTCTACTTCTGGGTTTTGAACCCGAGATTCACCCTACTTACTTCATGTTGATAGTGTTTGCTAGTGCCTTTCGGATATTAGTAACCTTTGCGATAGTCCTCGAGGCTCACTTTCATAAATCTTCTAGTCCCTTTCACCGACATGTGGGACATCAAGCTACCGGGTCCACGTGCCATATCGGAATACAGTGCAGAGCAGCTGGGGTGAAGCACCCCAGTCATGGCACCGGCGTAGTAATGAGCAATGAGGCATCAAATCACAAAGTTGCACCTTTCCTGCAGTTAAGTTGGAGGGACGAAGTAATAATGCTAAAAAAATAAGTTGGAGGGACGAAGCAACCATCATTTCACTCGTTGCTGAATCCGCTTCTCCCGCATCTTCTTCAACTTAACCACGTGTTGCTTCTGTCATTGTTCTGCCTCATGTGGGACGCGGATCGGCTTGGTAAAGCACTGACACGTGGGACCGCATGTTAGCAAACCACCAGGACAACGTCCTCCGAAAATAAGAAGCCTAATCCTAGACTTACAAAGGGATACGTAGCTGCTACGTATACTTTCCATCTAATCTATATATGCCCCTATGATTTTTAGGTGGGGTGGGCCTAATCCTCTCCTTTAATCCAATCAAATAGTCCCACATCACATAGTTCGTAACTTTACGTAAACCATTACGTGGATGTAGCATTGCTCAAATAAGAAACCTCCCCCGCCATCCGCGCGGCAAAATCACCTCCTTTTTACTAATCTTGATTCTATAATTTTTTAGATCAATATAATTGAGATTTGTATAGATAGCACACCGGAGCAAAACCAAGTGGTATGGTTAAGGGCATCCACAATGTGTAGCCAAATGTGAAAATAGCTTTTGGCATCGTGGGAACCATTGTGGACGGTGTTGCCAAAGCCAAAAAGATGGAACCGAAGCTCCCTGATTGATTGATTGAAGGAATAGAAAAATGCAACGTCTCTCCTCTTTCTCCCATGCTTGGACGCATGTAGTACAGTATAGAGCACAGAATCTACTCCCCTGTCCCTTCTATCACAAATCACAAAGAAGTGAGGCGTCAAATCACAAAAGCACGGACGAAGCAGCCATCATTTCACTCTTCGCTGACTCCGCTTCTCCATTGTCTTCTTCGAGAAACCATCTCACCGCACTAGTACTCCTAGTAGTACTAGTAAAGGACTTCCTGGATGCAAATAAGGCGGTTGTCTCGGCTTGCAGGCGGCACTTGCGAACGACTTACCATGGTCTCCCTCAATGGTTTTCTCCGTCGAACGCACTTTGCCAAACCACAAAAAATGATATCATCGACGTCACCCCAATGGGGAAGGAAGTCAAATATAGTTACTACCTCCATTTTTTTTGTACACAAGTCCAGTATATCAAAATTACAATTTGCAAAGCGCCACTAACACTAATCGAGGCAAAATTGATGGGGTTAGCAACCAAGGACATTAATATCCCCTGTATGCATGCATAAGTGAGAAGGTTGGTTTGCATGGTGCTGCATTAATCAAGCGATGAGGAGTGAGATGGTTAGCTCTTTGGTCTTTGGAGAAAAAATACGCATTAATTGACACGTGAAACGAGGATTTGTATCGATTAAATCCCATGAAGGAAAACCCCGCCTTTCTTTTTTAACACTAGTACGTACATACTTATCCTGTTTGGGTCTAGGCCTTGCATTGCCAAACTTCGCCACACATTTTTGCCAAGCTTGCCTAAAGTTTTCAAAATGAGAAGGAGGTACACATGCGCACGGCTGTCATGGTCGCACCACACCCTCACACCGTAGCTCCTGCATGCCGCGGTCGCACCGCACCCTCACACAGTCGCTCATGCACGCCGCAAACCCAACCAAGGGAACACACCCTCACTAACACGTGATGTCGCATGTGAACAAACCAAACTTAGCCATCCTATCGCTGACACATAATTTTCATTCATAGAGTATGTTTATCCAACTGCATGTTGGGGAGTATCCGTACGGCCCGTGCTGTGGTCTGTTGGGGAAGAAGAATAGGTGAGGAAGAAGGAAAGAAGGGTTAGGAGACGTAGGATATTCATCCAACCACCTGAAATGGTAGGCTGACCCAAGTCAGGCGACTTGCATAACAAATATATGTTTTTACACAGCAAAAGATCCATAAAAACAACAACATAAAGAAAAACTATCACTGCTCGCAGAAAGAGACGGCCTCATCATCTTTGGCTGCCGGCGCGAACCAGCTGTCGCTGCCAACGTGTGTCTCCGCACCGTGGTTGTCCTCGGCCTCCAGCTACTCATTCAAGCGGAGCGTGCGGGCACTCTACACGGACGAGAGCACAGCCCGGTTCAAGTCGAGGACGTTCGGTTCCGCCTGCAGGAGGGCCTCGATGGCAATGGCATCCGCACACTCCGCATCGAGTCGAGCCTCCGCTGCCCGGTTCAAGTCCAGGACGTCCGGTTCTGCCTGCAGGAGGGCGTCGATGAGAGTGGCATCCGCGCGCTCCACGTCGAGTCGAGCCTCCACCGCCCGGTTCAAGTCCAGGACATCCGGTTCCGCCTGCAGGAGGGCGTCGATGAGAGCGGCATCCGCGCGCTCTACGTCGAGTCGAGCCTCTACCGCCCGGTTCAAGTCCAAAACATCCGGTTCCGCCAGCAGGAGGGCCTCGATGGCAGCGGCACCCGCGCGCTCCGCCTCAAGTTGAGCCTCTGCTGCCCGGTTCACATCCACGACATCCGGTTCCGCCTACAGGAGAGCCTCGATGGCAGCGGCATGCGCGCGCTCCGCGTCGAGTTGAGCCTCTGCCTCCCGGTCCTCCTTTAGTATTGCCATGTTGAACCGCTGGTCCGCCTGCACCATGGGGGACTCGGACGCCAGCACGAAGTTGACGTCCATCATCTCATACCCATCGGGGGCCTTCTGCGCCGCGACCTCCGCCATGAACATTGGATCGGCTTCCTCCTCCTCGTAGCTTGGCTCCAGAGAACTCGGGGATTGGCCCGCCGCAAAGCGAGCTTGGGAACGGCAGTCTATGGCACCGACCGCCACCGCTCTTTCTACATGGTGCTCCGGTGTCAGCATCTTGTAGTAAGTGATCTTGCGGCTCACCATGGCTTTCCGGTGAACTAGGGGACGCTTGATGCGGGCTAGGGGATCGAAAGGTGGGGGAATGGGCTGGAGATTTGGTGTGGTTTTAGGGTAGTGGCTGGCGTAGGCCGAGCAGCGAAGGGTCTGGTGTGAATAGTGGTTCCGGTGATGACCGGTCAATTGGTTTTGACTGTACATCGCTCTCTTGTCGCGTTCGCATTGCAGCCCGGCATGCTGGACCCTCCACGTCGCTCACCAAATGGAACGCGCTTCGTCTTGTGGGACCGCAGTTGAGAGCAAACCGACGGCCCTCCCCCTCCCCTGCCCGCGTCATCTATTATACCACCACTCCCTCCGTTTTATGCGGAGTAAATAAAAACAGAGGGAGTATACTACGGATGAGGATCCCTTGACGTGGCCGAACCCATTGAGTAACTGACATGCGGGGCCTAGCAAGCATGGGGTCCGCCAGTAAGTGACCGAAAGGGAGGGTAAGGCAGGGATACTATGTCAGAGGATCCACTTCCACTATACTACTTTGACCAAATGTTAGAGTAATAATATATGACATGCAACTTACACAAATGTTAGAGTAATAATATATGACATGCAACTTACACAAAGCATCCAGGGTCTAATGCGTTTTTTGAGGCTAACTTTGACCAAATGTTAAAGTAATAATATATGACATGCAACTTACACAAAGCATACGGTCAGATTCGTATGTGAAAGGAGATTCCAATGATATAATTTTCACATTATACATCTCATGTACTATTAATCTTGTCAATAGTCAAATTGGAAACCATCTCGAGTACAAATCTAGGAGTACGTATGAATCTAACAATATTGATTGGGCGTTGTTGAATGTTGATACCTTTTTGATCAAAGTAGATTTACTTTGACTACACATAAAACTTATATGTAAACTAGAAAGGATAGGAGGGAGTATATTTTACGTTCAAAAATGAAACGAACATTGAATACCCTTTATATATGATTTGCGGATGCTATGATCACCGCTTCAAATTTTTGAATCCGCCTTAGGTATCACGTGCCCCCACTCGTTCCCTCTCGATTTCGTCTCGGGATCCGGAGATCTATTGAAAGAGGACTAGGGTGGGTACATGCGAATGATACTCGGTGGAATGTTCAAATGAGGCATGCGGGAGGATGGACTCGACTGGAGGGCGACATGATTGATGGAGAAGAGGGTTGGAGAGGAATGAGAAATAAGCAAATGCCACATGGTTATACTTGAACAGCTCAAATAAACAACAAGTAGTCTCGCTTGGCCTACATAGTGAAAGGCCTAATGCTCAATGCGGAGCACTGACGCTCGAATATGGCCTGGAAAACAAGGAAACCGACATGTGGGGCACACCCGTCGGGACGATGTAGCGTAGACTAGTCCAATGGAGGAGCTGGCCCACAACCTCCTCGCCACCGTCGTTAAATTTGGATGTAACTTTTCGAGTAGATGATTTTTCATATAAAAAACTTTTTCATCCGAGTTAGTATGCAAAAGTTATGCCCATTTTTACAAATTCTCGCGAGATTTTGCAAATGAAGTCAAAATTCATATTTGCAAATTTTCCCAACAACTAGGCCACATATCACATGGGAAACTTATTTTCTTTTATTTTTTTGACATTTTTATCATTTTGTTTTATTTTTTTTAAAACTGTAAAGGCGATCCACAGGGGGGGGGTGCATTAGGTGGAAGTGGTGGCCAAGGTTACTAATGGCGCACCGTGGCATGGTGCGCCATTAGTATGTTTGGACAGGCGCACTAGTTCAAAAAAAATGGTGATACTAATGGCGCACCGTAGGCAGGGTGCGCCATTAGTAGTTTTAACACTAATGGCGCATCAGAAGGTGGTGCGCCATTAGTATATACTAATGGCGCACCACATGTCTGGTGCGCCATTAGTGTCATTTCCATCTATAGCCCTTTTCCAAGTAGTGGCACTATCATATACGTGAGCCAAAAGGCGCAACCGGTCCCGGGCCAGGTAAGGTGGCACCCGTGGGAATACCGTGCGTGAGGCCGCAAAGTGATATGATGTGTTACATGCTAGATCGGTGTAACTTAGGATCGGGGTCCTGACAGCTTTGGTATCAGTGCTTGACTGCCTGTAGGATTACCAAGCCAAACTGGTCGAAGTTGAGTCTAGAAACTCTTTAGTTATATAAGGGAATTGATTGTGGGATGGAACGTAAGGCTCATTTTACTCCTTATACCTTACGTCTTCTGATCCGAGTCATCATATCTTTCCTACGGGATTAAGGAACTAGGCTTCCTCTTCTCTCTATCAGGATCACGTGTTACTAATCTGTAGACTCATACGATTGGTGGATTCAAGCCTCAGTTCAGTTCCTACTATCTTCGTGTATTGATAGTTGATCTCAAAACCTTGATACTATGATGATCGAGTGGTTATGCCACCATTTTTGTAGCATGTATCAAATCATTTGGAGCATTTATAGTCGTTATGCTGTCCGAGTCATCCCAGGTTTCTAAATAATCTGATGCATTTGCAAATCCCTTCTTTTTGTTCTGATGTCTTTTTAGGCCAGGTTAGCCACGCAAAATTGCTAAGTTGAGGTACTCTATTGCCTTGACATATATGTTGGAATTATTATTATGGCCATAGGTGTCTTGGAGAATTACCTAGTAATCTAGCCATGTTTGAGTTCCCAGTGTGATGATTCTGGCCATCATTCTCGAGAGCATCTCGTGATGCCACTTAGTAGTAGGTATTCTACTTTTGGGTTTTGAACCCGAGATTCACCCTACTTACTTCATGTTGATAGTGTTTGCTAGTGCCTTTAGGATATTAGTAACCTTTGCGATAGTCCTCGAGGCTCACTTTCATAAATCTTCTAGTCCCTTTCGCCGACATGTGGGACATCAAGCTACCGGGTCCACGTGCCATATCGGAATACAGTGCAGAGCAGCTGGGGTGAAGCACCCCAGTCATGGCACCGGCGTAGTAATGAGCAATGAGGCATCAAATCACAAAGCTGCACCTTTCCCGCAGTTAAGTTGGAGGGACGAAGTAATAATGCTAAAAAAAGAAGTTGGAGGGACGAAGCAACCATCATTTCACTCGTTGCTGAATCCGCTTCTCCCGCATCTTCTTCAACTTAACCACGTGTTGCTTCTGTCATTGCTCTGCCTCATGTGGGACGCGGATCGGCTTGGTAAAGCACTGACACGTGGTACCGCATGTTAGCAAACCACCAGGACAACGTCCTCCGAAAATAAGAAGCCTAATCCTAGACTTACAAAGGGATACGTAGCTGCTACGTATACTTTCCATCTAATCTATATATGCCCCTCTGATTTTTAGGTGGGGTGGGCCTAATCCTCTCCTTTAATCCAATGAAATAGTCCCACATCACATAGTTCGTAACTTTACGTAAACCATTACGTGGATGTAGCATTGCTCAAATAAGAAACCTCCCCCGCCATCCGCGCGGCAAAATCACCTCCTTTTTACTAATCTTGATTCTATAATTTTTTAGATCAATATAATTGAGATTTGTATAGATAGCACACCGGAGCAAAACCAAGTGGTATGGTTAAGGGCATCCACAATGTGTAGCCAAATGTGAAAATAGCTTTTGGCATCGTGGGAACCATTGTGGACGGTGTTGCCAAAGCCAAAAAGATGGAACCGAAGCTCCCTGATTGATTGATTGAAGGAATAGAAAAATGCAACGTCTCTCCTCTTTCTCCCATGCTTGGACGCATGTAGTACAGTATAGAGCACAGAATCTACTCCCCTGTCCCTTCTATCACAAATCACAAAGCAGTGAGGCGTCAAATCACAAAAGCACGGACGAAGCAACCATCATTTCACTCTTCGCTGACTCCGCTTCTCCATTGTCTTCTTCGAGAAACCATCTCACCGCACTAGTACTCCTAGTAGTACTAGTAAAGGACTTCCTGGATGCAAATAAGGCGGTTGTCTCGGCTTGCAGGCGGCACTTGCGAACGACTTACCATGGTCTCCCTCAATGGTTTTCTCCGTCGAACGCACTTTGCCAAACCACAAAAAATGATATCATCGACGTCACCCCAATGGGGAAGGAAGTCAAATATAGTTACTACCTCCATTTTTTTTGTACACAAGTCCAGTATATCAAAATTACAATTTGCAAAGCGCCACTAACACTAATCGAGGCAAAATTGATGGGGTTAGCAACCAAGGACATTAATATCCCCTGCATGCATGCATAAGTGAGAAGGTTGGTTTGCATGGTGCTGCATTAATCAAGCGATGAGGAGTGAGATGGTTAGCTCTTTGGTCTTTGGAGAAAAAATACGCATTAATTGACACGTCAAACGAGGATTTGTATCGATTAAATCCCATGAAGGAAAACCCCGCCTTTCTTTTTTAACACTAGTACGTAACTACTTATCCTGTTTGGGTCTAGGCCTTGCATTGCCAAACTTCGCCACACATTTTTTCCAAGCTTGCCTAAAGTTTTCAAAATGAGAAGGAGGTACACTTGCGCACGACTGTCATGGTCGCACCGCACCCTCACACGGTCGCTCCTGCACGCCGCGGTCGCACCGCACCCTCACACAGTCGCTCATGCACGCCGCAAACCCAACCAAGGGAACACACCCTCACTAACACGTGATGTCGCATGTGAACAAACCAAACTTAGCCATCCTATCGCTGACACATAATTTTCATTCATAGAGTATGTTTATCCAACCGCATGTTGGGGAGTATCCGTACGGCCCGTGCTGTGGTCTGTTGGGGAAGAAGAATAGGTGAGGAAGAAGGAAAGAAGGGTTAGGAGACGTAGGATATTCATCCAACCACCTGAAATGGTAGGCTGACCCAAGTCAGGCGACTTGCATAACAAATATATGTTTTTACACAGCAAAAGATCCATAAAAACAACAACATAAAGAAAAACTATCACTGCTCGCAGAAAGAGACGGCCTCATCATCTTTGGCTGCCGGCGCGAACCAGCTGTCGCTGCCAACGTGTGTCTCCGCACCGTGGTTGTCCTCGGCCTCCAGCTACTCATTCAAGCGGAGCGTGCGGGCACTCTGCACGGACGAGAGCACAGCCCGGTTCAAGTCGAGGACGTTCGGTTCCGCCTGCAGGAGGGCCTTGATGGCAATGGCATCTGCACACACCGCATCGAGTCGAGCCTCCGCCGCCCGGTTCAAGTCCAGGACGTCCGGTTCCGCCTGCAGGAGGGCGTCGATGAGAGTAGCATCCGCGCGTTCCGCGTCGAGTCGAGCCTCCACCGCCCGGTTCAAGTCCAGGACATCCGGTTCTGCCTCCAGGAGGGCGTCGATGAGAGCGGCATCCGCGCGCTCTGCGTCGAGTCGAGCCTCTACCGCCCGGTTCAAGTCCAAAACATCCGGTTCCGCCAGCAGGAGGGCCTCGATGGCAGTGGCACCCGCGCGCTCCGCCTCAAGTTGAGCCTCTGCCGCCCGGTTCACATCCACAACATCCGGTTCCGCCTACAGGAGAGCCTCGATGGCAGCGGCATGCGCGCGCTCCGCGTCGAGTTGAGCCTCTGCCTCCCGGTCCTCCTTTAGTATCGCCATGTTGAACCGCTGGTCCGCCTGCACCATGGGGGACTCGGACGCCAGCACGAAGTTGACGTCCATCATCTCATACCCATCGAGGGCCTTCTGCGCCGCGACCTCCGCCATGAACATTGGATCGGCTTCCTCCTCCTCGTAGCTTGGCTCCAGAGAACTCGGGGATTGGCCCGCCGCAAAGCGAGCTTGGGAACGGCAGTCTATGGCACCGACCGCCACCGCTCTTTCTACATGGTGCTCCGGTGTCAGCATCTTGTAGTAAGTGATCTTGCGGCTCACCATGGCTTTCCGATGAACTAGGGGACGCTTGATGCGGGCTAGGGGATCGAAAGGTGGGGGAATGGGCTGGAGATTTGGTTTGGTTTTAGGGTAGTGGCTGGAGTAGGCCGAGCAGCGAAGGGTCTGGTGTGAATAGTGGTTCCGGTGATGACCGGTCAATTGGTTTTGACTGTACATCGCTCTCTTGTCGCGTTCGCATTGCAGCCCGGCACGCTGGACCCTCCACGTCGCTCACCAAATGGAACGCGCTTCGTCTTGTGGGACCGCAGTTGAGAGCAAACCGACGGCCCTCCCCCTCCCCTGCCCGCGTCATCTATTATACCACCACTCCCTCCGTTTTATGCGGAGTAAATAAAAACAGAGGGAGTATACTACGGATGAGGATCCCTTGACGTGGCCGAACCCATTGAGTAACTGACATGCGGGGCCTAGCAAGCATGGGGTCCGCCAGTAAGTGACCGAAAGGGAGGGTAAGGCAGGGATACTATGTCAGAGGATCCACTTCCACTATACTACTTTGACCAAATGTTAGAGTAATAATATATGACATGCAACTTACACAAATGTTAGAGTAATAATATATGACATGCAACTTACACAAAGCATACAGGGTCTAATGCGTTTTTCGAGGCTAACTTTGACCAAATGTTAAAGTAATAATATATGACATGCAACTTACACAAAGCATACGGTCAGATTCGTATGTGAAAGGAGATTCCAATGATATAATTTTCACATTATACATCTCATGTACTATTAATCTTGTCAATAGTCAAATTGGAAACCATCTCGAGTACAAATCTAGGAGTACGTATGAATCTAACAATATTGATTGGGCGTTGTTGAATGTTGATACCTTTTTGATCAAAGTAGATTTACTTTGACTACACATAAAACTTATATGTAAACTAGAAAGGATAGGAGGGAGTATATTTTACGTTCAAAAACGAAACGAACATTGAATACCCTTTATATATGATTTGCGGATGCTATGATCACCGCTTCAAATTTTTGAATCCGCCTTAGGTATCACGTGCCCCCACTCGTTCCCTCTCGATTTCATCTCGAGATTCGGAAATCTATTGAAAGAGGACTAGGGTGGGTACATGCGAATGATACTCGGTGGAATGTTCAAATGAGGCATGCGGGAGGATGGACTCGACTGGAGGGCGACATGATTGATGGAGAAGAGGGTTGGAGAGGAATGAGAAATAAGCAAACGCCACATGGTTATACTTGAACAGCTCAAATAAACAACAAGTAGTCTCGCTTGGCCTACATAGTGAAAGGCCTAATGCTCAACGCAGAGCACTGACGCTCGAATATGGCCTGGAAAACAGGGAAACCGACATGTGGGGCACACCCGTCGGGACGATGTAGCGTAGACTAGTCCAATGGAGGAGCTGGCCCACAACCTCCTCGCCACCGTCGTTAAATTTGGATGTAACTTTTCGAGTAGATGATTTTTCATATAAAAACTTTTTCATCCGAGTTAGTATGCAAAAGTTATGCCCATTTTTACAAATTCTCGCGAGATTTTGCAAATGAAGTCAAATTCATATTTGCAAATTTTCCCAACAACTAGGCCACATATCACATGGGAAACTTATTTTCTTTTATTTTTTTGACATTTTTATCATTTTGTTTTATTTTTTTTAAACTGAAAAG
>NC_041385.1:745971742-746000313 GCF_002162155.2 Triticum dicoccoides | reverse complement strand
TTCGGTGGAAGTGGTGGCCAAGGTTACTAATGGCGCACCGTGGCATGGTGCGCCATTACTAGTTTAACTAGTAATGGCGCACCACACCCACGGTGCGCCATTAGTATGTTTGGACAGGCGCACTAGTTCAAAAAAAAATAATGGTGATACTAATGGCGCACCGTAGGCAGGGTGCGCCATTAGTAGTTTTAACACTAATGGCGCATCAGAAGGTGGTGCGCCATTAGTATATACTAATGGCGCACCACATGTCTGGTGCGCCATTAGTGTCATTTCCATCTATAGCCCTTTTCCTAGTAGTGGCACTATTATATACGTGAGCCAAAAGGCGCAAACGGTCCCGGGCCAGGTAAGGTGGCACCCGTGGGAATACCGTGCGTGAGGCCGCAAAGTGATATGATGTGTTACATGCTAGATCGGTGTAACTTAGGATCGGGGTCCTGACAGCTTTGGTATCAGAGCTTGACTGCCTGTAGGATTACCAAGCCAAACTGGTCGAAGTTGAGTCTAGAAACTCTTTAGTTATATAAGGGAATTGATTGTGGGATGGAACGTAAGGCTCTTTTTACTCCTTATACCTTACGTCTTCTGATCCGAGTCATCATATCTTTCCTACGGGATTAAGGAACTAGGCTTCCTCTTCTCTCTATCAGGATCACGTGTTACTAATCTGTAGACTCATACGATTGGTGGATTCAAGCCTCAGTTCAGTTCCTACTATCTTCGTGTATTGATAGTTGATCTCAAAACCTTGATACTATGATGATCGAGTGGTTATGCCACCATTTTTGTAGCATGTTTCAAATCATTTGGAGCATTTACAGCCGTTATGCTGTCCGAGTCATCCCAGGTTTCTAAATAATCTGATGCATTTGCAAATCCCTTCTTTTTGTTCTGATGTCTTTTTAGGCCAGGTTAGCCACACGAAATTGCTAAGTTGAGGTACTCTATTGCCTTGACATATATGTTGGAATTATTATTATGGCCATAGGTGTCTTGGAGAATTACCTAGTAATCTAGCCATGTTTGAGTTCCCAGTGTGATGATTCTGGCCATCATTCTCGAGAGCATCTCGTGATGCCACTTAGTAGTAGGTATTCTACTTCTGGGTTTTGAACCCGAGATTCACCCTACTTACTTCATGTTGATAGTGTTTGCTAGTGCCTTTAGGATATTAGTAACCTTTGCGATAGTCCTCGAGGTTCATGGTATTTCCTTCTTCCAAACACTATGAACCGCTTATGGCAGAAGTTCTTAGAACCGAAGGATCACCACCAGAGTGCTCTTGACGGGTTCTCCATTCTATATTGTGACTCTGCCAGTTCAACCTCTCTGCATGGATTATCCTGAAGAAACTTATTGAACTTGGTTTGACATATTAATCTATGCATCCACAACTCAGAAAATCATATGTTCCTTTGAGTTGTCCCCCTTTAGTTGTATTCCGATCCTTGTCTATCAATTGATAGTCAAGAGTATGCGTGCATTCGTTCATCGTTGCATATTACTCTTGTGGTCCGTCAAGCCATTCTATTCCAGAATGACTAGGAGAAACAAACTCCAGTATCTCATCCATATCCAGGATTGGGTCAAAGCAGTTGTACTCCGTAGATCAAAATGCCAATCCAGCTTTTGCTCTGTTCTACCTTGAAGTATTACTATCTTTATATCAAGAATATCATGGGAATTGCACACCATCCTATGAACTCTTGATACAGTGATACTCTCTCCATCATTATTCTTTTCTCGGTTCCCATGTTGTTGCAACCGGAATGTCGACAAGTGATTCGTGATGTGTGAAATCAATACTCCTAGCAACCTTGTTGCTTGGTAGTTAAAGGACAATAGTTTCATTCTTAGTGTGTTGGTTCTTGAATTATCATTCTAAGAATGAACGTGCTACCTAGTCCTTATTTTCGGTGCACCCTTCGATCAATGAGTTAGGATTATGCCAATCCCTCGCTCTTTTGATCATATCGTCTTTCCCTGAAAAGCAAGATTGTTCTCGAGCTTAGTAACATATCGGTGGTTCATGATTTTCCAAATATCTTCTCGGAAGTATCACCAGGTCGTCACCTGACCGCTATGTTGAGTTCGTGATCAAGTTGGTTTATCCCTGTAAACCAACCTTCTCCAAGAATCTGTGCAGGATACCCCTGAGCTAGTTGGTTAAGCTAAACAACAACTTGGAGAGTTGGAAGATAAAGCTTGTCCGACTTGGTTCATTTAAGGGATATCTTGTATGTGTGTTGGAGAAAGATGGTATTTTCATTGATTGACCCTAGTGATTAGTTAATGGACCTATCATCTTATCCAATCTTTGATTCGAGCATGGGCTATCCTCAAATCAAATCAGAACCAACGATGCTCGTAATGCTGTCTTACTCCTGGTTTCTCCTCGAGCATACACCATTACATCTTTTGGTCTGACCAATGCTATCCCCGTGTTCACACAATTGTGGAGCTTCAATTATATGGAAATCTAGATGAATTGTTGTTGAGCTCATTAGCAACATTGTTATCTTCTCCATATTCGTGTTGAACATCCAGCTAGTATTGGAAATTTTTATAAGCATTATCTTCATGACCCGCTCATGGAGCATATGTTTGGATGAAAGAAGTGACCTCCTCTAATTCATGTGCATTTGATGCAAGTTGCCGCTGTGAATTCGAGAAAGTCAATGTTGCCTCCTCTAGAACCATCTCAAGTCAGTCATGCATGTGCGAAGTATACTGTGGTTTGGTAGATTAATTACCTCCACTCCATATGTATTCCGTAGCACACCAAGCCACTGATTGATTTGTTCAAGGAAAAGGAGTTGATGTGCTAATTCTAGATCATGCACAAGACTCCAATATCCTCGATGATGGTTCCCAACCAAAACTCTGTAGTGTTTATTGTAAGACTTCTACGTGGTCATGCTTGTCTTGGACAGCATGTTCACATGTATGTAGCAGGAACAACTCATGTTTTGGAGCTTGCTATCGTAGTTCATTTCCCGAGAATCTCGCAATGTCATCTCGTCAATTTGTGTTGCAAACTTTCATTTTACTTTCTAGGCTCGATGAGCCTAGATTATTCTGACACCAACCAGGTCTGAATCTCAGGCAGATATGATGGTTGGAACTATTCCAAGATCTATGATGAAGGTCCCGACAAGGTTGATGTTGGCCGACGCACCTAGCCGGAAGATCTATCATTATAGTATCTTGAATGAGCAATTCTACCATCTTCTCCATGACGATTTGGTATGACTCATTCCACAAGTTGTTCCTTATGGATTTTTGTGCTCCCGAGGTCCGACCTTTACTTGATGGACATGTTGATGCCTTTAAGCATTGACCATGGTACCTAATACATCAAGGAGAACATTAGAAGCGGAGTGCTAAATGTCTCTCGGTCGATTATCCAGATTTCGATTCCTTGGCCTTGCTACGGTGAAATCTGAGAAAGTGTTGTCTTCCTTTGCATCTGCATCCTCCACCAATATTCATCATGGTAGTATGTAGTTGTATTAACATTCTTTTCATAGATGTTGGTAAGACCCTGATGAATATGGAAATGCTCAAGTTCTCGAGGGCATGCTCAGTCACTGGGTTATATTATTGGTATCAACTGGAATGTGCCTTCTGTTGCCGAGTTGTTCTATAACCATAGTTTCCTTTTTGATCTGAGTATGCAATTTCTTCGAACTTCGTCAAACAATCATTTGTAAATTGCCTTAGCCTGGTAAGAAGAGTTTCAATGATCTCTGAATCAAAGGTAATTCTTTTTGCCACTTAAGGGGATACTTCTACGAGTCACCTTCCCTAAGGTGCATCGTTATGGTGTCATGCCAACTTAACTCTTCGCTACGTTGAAAACCGATCACCACCTTCTTAAGCGTGGAATTGTTGTCTACCTAGTGAACCCTCGTCATTTGTTCCACTCCATCCCTCTAGATGTGTGTTTTGTGTCTCAGCTCGAGTGATGTTGCTATGTCTCATTCTGTGAGTTGATCCTAAGTTGTTCGATCTTCGAGAAGATTGATCCTTCTAGAGTCTCCTTCTCCTCTCGTGGTCATGTTGGCTGGAGTTCTCAGAGCAAGACGACAAGACAAGGATGGTGATTGAATCAACGTTCATTTGAAGTGCAACCTGGATCATGAAGATTACGTTAGTTGCATTTTCCCCTTCATCTTACCCTACGCCTGAATCTCGGGACGACATTCTTATTTAGTAGGGGTGAGTTCTCACATCCTTGGTCCTGGTATGCAGTAGGCTAGCCCTTCATGTGTGCATCATGTTTAACTTTTCAAATGAACTTGAAATGGGGATGTTGAAACCCTAGCACTAAATGAATTCAACTAGGGCTTACTAAAATCTTTTCAATGAAACCAAAATGCCCTTCATAAATGTTCACCATCTTTGGTCCTGGCTAAACCCTCTGCCAAAAATGGTTTCATATTTTTGGAGGCTATTCTGGATTTTTGAATTAATTCATAAGTATTTGAATTTGGACATTTAAATCTTATAATATTTTTAAATTTCCAAATAATCCTGAAAGTACTTGGGGGCTATTGGAAATAATTCAAATAGTGCCCACAATTTTTGTCAGGATTTTATAAAATGAGTTAGTATCTTTACTAATTCAAAACATATCAAAAACAAATAGAAAACAGAACAAAAGTAGAAATTAGAGAGAGAGAGAGTACCTGGGCCACTTACCTGGCCTTACCTGTAGCCGGCCCATTAGGCAGCCCAGCCCACCAGGCAGCCGTGCCATCTTCAACCTCTGCCAGTAGGCAGAGGCGATGACGCACGCGCTCACTGGGAGGCCTCCACCTCCTGCTTCCACCGAGGCGTTCCCGAGCCTCCCCCTCACGCCACCGCGATGCCCCGAACCCCCCTGGTGGCCCCTCTCTCCTCTCCCTCACTCGCTGCTCTCCCTCTCACTCCCATGCTCTTTTCCCCTCATGGCCAAAGCCGCCATGGCCACTCCACTGAGAAACACCGCGGCCAGCCACTCCCTCGCTCCCTCTCTGTGTTCCCGAGATCCGTATCATTGCCAGCTTCCTCCTCACCGGGCCACTTGGTGCTTGAAGCCCCTGGATGCTGCCAGCACCGCCGTTCCCCTCGTCGGTCGCCGTGGATCATCATCATCGATTCGGGAGCTACAGAGCGTCCCCGACCTCGCCCTCGCACTCGTTGGCCTCGCTGTGAGCCTCCACTCCGAACCTCTCTCCCCTCGATGCCGATTTCCTCCTGTAACCGCGGGCTCCGTCGAGCCCGAGAGTTCCTCGCCGCCGGCCATGATGCTGCCGTGGACAGAGCCCACCCGCACCGCGTATGAGCGCGCCAATGCAACCATAGCGTCTGCAGGAGCCCGTAGCACCCAGCTATTCTTGCTCCCGTGCACCACAACGCCGAGCCCGAGCTCGCCGAGCTCCGGCCGCCACCTTGGAGCTCGTAGTCGTCGGCACCAGCCACCATAGGTCCGGCCGCCACCACCACTCGACGCACGCCAGCGAGGGCTTTCCAACGAGCCCAAGCACAGCCTCGTCCGTGCCCTGTGGGCGATTTCCGAGTCGCGCCGCCGTCTCGGGCCTCGCCGGCGTCGAGTCGCCAGCGAGTTTGATCCCACTGACCCTATTTGACCACGGGTGGGGCCCAGTTTGACCCCCCCCCCCGGGCCAATGACAGGTGGGTCCTAGCACTGCTAATTAATCTAGGGTTAGTATTAATTTAATTAGTTAGACTAATGACACTGACACGCGGGACCCACTGGTCAGGTTTGACCTGGGCCGCCCATTGACCTGCTGACATCACTAATACGTCATGCTGACGCAGTAAATGTTTTCTGGAGTTTTAAATAAATCAGAAATAATTTATTTATTTCAGAAAATATCCAAAACTTCTAAAATTCATATAAATTCAACCGTAACTCCAAATGAGATAAATTATATATGAAAAATGATCAGAAAAATCCAATCTATCCATATGTACTATTTTCATGCATGTTAGAACAACTTATGACTAATGTTTAGGACAATTCAATTAAATGGCATTTAAATAACCACATGTGGAGTTTGAATTTGAATCTTGGATTCAAACCAACTTCATTTAATCTGGTTTTAGTTGCATTAGCACAAACCATAGCATATTGCCATGTCACATTCATGCATCATATTGTTGCATTGCATTGATTGTGTTTCTTCTTTGTTTGTCGGTGCTTGTCCCCTCTCAGTAGACGTGTACCGACGATGTGATCGATGACACCGATGAAGAACTATATTATCTTCAGAAGTGCCAGGCAAGAAAAAACCCCTTGTTCATTCCGATACAATCCCACTCTCTCGCTCCTGCTCTCTTTTACTGCATTAGGACAACAACGATTCAACTGTTACTTGCTGCGGTAGTTGAACCCCCTTATCCTCTGCATGACCTGTCATTGCCACAGTAAATAGATGAAACCCACTAGCATGAGTAGGAGTTGTTGAGCCCTGATGTGCCTACTCATTCATGCTTGTTTGTCATGCCTGCTACTGCTTAGAGTTGAGTCAGGTCTGATTCATCGGGAATGAATCGGAGGTGTGTGAACATGTCCTACTATTGAGAGCTAAGTGTGTGACCATGATTTGGTAAAGGTAGCGGTGAGAGGCCATGTAGGAGTACATGGTGGGTTGTCTCATTGCAGCCGTCCTCAGGAACTGAGTTCTGTGTTTGTGATCCATGAACAGCTACTACCACACATTGGGATCCTTAATTGACTCTCTCGACTTATTAATCAACTTGATCTTTGTCCAGGAGTTGCAACTAATTTCTGGTGTTTGTAGGTAGTGTTAGTAGTCTACCAAGTGGCACCCGGTACATGTGGACTTGGGACAGACTAGGCACCATGGCATGGTGTACCAAGCGTAGATCCACCCGTTGAGGTGGGCTTGGGAACCCTGCACACATCGTTTGGGGCCGTGAGCGACACCCCGGCCGGATCTCCTTGCGGATGGAACCTGAATAGGCGATAAACCTGGACGAGAGACTTGTGTGGTTAGTCAGGTCGTGGCTGACACCCTCGCTGGGCTTCCGCTTGAAGGTTGCCGAGTACATGTCGTGTAAACGGCGGTAAGTGGTGAGAGCGTGTGTGAAGAAGTACACCCCTGCAGGGTTAACATTATCTATTCGAATAGCCGTGTCCGCGGTAAAGGACTTCTGGGTTGCCTGTACAGTTCATAAACAAGTGAAAGTGGATACTCTAAAACACGCAAGATAAGCGTGAGTGCTATGGATGGCGTTCTCGTAGGGAGTCGGGAGCGGATCCATAGTGGTGTATTGATATGGTGAATATGTGGACTCGTGTGCACCACCTCAAAAGAGTTACTTGCAGTCGTAGTTTAGGATAGCCACCGAGTCAAAGCTGGCTTGCTACAGTTAAACTCCACCATCCCCTTTGTTGATAATGATGCATATGTAGTTAGATCTGATGTAAGTCTTGCTGGGTACATTTGTACTCATGTTGCTTAATTTATGTTTTTGCAAAGAGACTTCAGGCTCGCTAGTAGTACCGCGTGGACTTCGACGTTTAGCTTGTTACCTCAGCTATGATCTTGTGCCCTCGGCAGGATTTGGTAGACAGTCAGGCTTCTCAGCCTTTTTTTTCTTTTGTAGATGTCTGTACTCAGACATGTTAAGCTTCCGCTTGTGCTTGACTTGTTTGCTCTGAATGTTGGGTCATGAGACCCATGTTTGTAATATCTCGCTCCTCGGAGCCTATTGAATAAATACTTGAGTTGTAGAGTCATGTTGTGATGCCATGTTGTATTTGCACATATCGAGCATATTGTGTGTATGTTATTGAAATGCTTGGTATGTGTGGGATCTGACTATCTAGTTGTTTATCCTTAGTAGCCTCTCTTACCGGGAAATGTCTCCTAGTGTTTCCACTGAGCCATGGTAGCTTGCTACTGCTCCGGAACACTTAGGCTGGCCGGCATGTGTCCTTCTTTGTTCCTGTGTCTTTCCCCTCGGGGAAATGTCACGCGATGAATTCCGGAGTCCTGTTAGCCTGCTACAGCCCGGTTGACCGGAGTCCTGCTAGCCCAGTTGCTACAGCCCGGATTCACTCGCTGATGACCGACACGTTCGTTGCTGGGTCATGTATGTCTGTCCCTGTAAGTTAGTGCCACTTTAGGTTCACGACTGGCCATGTCAGCCCGGGTTCTTTTTCATATGGATGCTAGCGGCACTATCATATACGTGAGCCAAAAGGCACAAACGGTCCTGGGCTAGGTAAGGTGGCACCCGTGGGAATACCGTGCGTGAGGCCGCAAAGTGATATGATGTGTTACATGCTAGATCGGTGTGACTTAGGATCGGGGTCCTGACAAGGGAACACCCTACACTATACAAAAATGGCTTGCTATTTTCTTCAGTCGATGGTTGCACGTTAAGAATAAATTTTGTATCGCACCAAAACAAATTACAACTATATAACAAAAGGAAGGTTGGCATAAAACTTAACAGTCTAGCAGATAAATGCACCACCAGAAGTTCAGAAGCTCGGTTCATTTGACCTGACTGTTACGTTTTCATGCTATATTGTCCGATGGAGCACCATAACCCTCGCCTTCATTTCCCCTATGCTCCTGAACAACATAGGAAATGTCTGATAGTATGGTTTCAAACCCATGCATATCTTGACGACATCGAACAATGTCTCTCCTTGTTTCACAAAGGGTCTCTGTTAGGGAATGGACTTGTGTCTGGAGCGCAGATACAACATTGCTTTGAGCTTGCATATCTTGATCAGGAGGCAGTTTGGATGATATTGCCTTAACAACCAACCCAGTATTTCGCAGGAATGTGCTTTTGGCACTGTTAGTGGACAGGTACTGACCCACTGCAGCAAGAGCTAACATTGCGGTTATAGTTGCCTCGCCACCTTCAGAAGGTGGCAGTTCCACCATTTTTCCATAGCTCGCTGAAAAGTTGAGGTTTTACATTAGTAGTACCAGAACAGAAGATATTAAGGAGGCAGCAAAACCAAACAAAATAGCTTTGGTCTATATACAGAACTTATTCTGTTGAACCCATGTAAAATATTAGTTGTATTTTATTGCAAAGTACATAATAAAACCAGGTTCCAAACATATGACCATGTACCATCGCTAATGTATTGTCTATTTCTTCACATTGTATTGAGGGCTAAGGATAAAGAGACGAAGTTTATAATACGGTAAGCATAGTATGACATCATTCATATCACAAAACAACTAAGAACAGACAAATAGGCAATTGTAACATTGTGTGGGCAAGTCCAGCATGGAACTAGATTACGGGTCAAGATGAAAGGAACATCACTCCTCTCTTTTAAACCTTGTAAGGTGCAATGATACGCTAAGACAATTGTGTATAAAATTGAAAAGAGTAATAGACATTGGCTGCAAACCATGCAGTTCAAGGCACAAGTCAGAGTAAGATGTAGTTAAAAGGCATGAGGATTAAGGACTTACAACAGCGGCTTTGACTGGTGTAGTCATGCCCTTCTTCTTGCTGGTGTGATAGTCCTTGAAGATTTCCACAGCATTTGGTTCAGGTAATTTTTGGTCCTTGCTGGCTTTCCTCTGCATTTCGAACAAGTCAATATAGATATGATAATATGGTACAGCAAAAAGAGTGAAACAACAGCTAATTACAAGAGCCTCATAGTGTGCAATATAGCTACGAGATCCTGTCATCTGTTGGAATTTCACTTTCGTATGGTTGGCCTTGTTCTTTGAACAGTTTACCTACAAGAAGATAGATTTGTGTGGCGCATGCGTAAATAGGACTTCAACATGTGATCTGATCACATATATATAATGTACCTGATACTTCGGATCAGACCAGTGTTTAACAAGGCCCCTCCAATCTTCATCCTATATATTTTCCACTGGAGATGTTTGGGAAAGTTCACTGTTAGCCTTGCCTTCAAAGCGAGTTTTCCTCAAGTTATACCGATATTGTCGCAGAGCAGACTTGAAAACATGGGTGCAAGCTTGTCTGGTTGCATCATCTTGGCTATCCAACTTGAACCTCATCTGTTGAAAATTATGGGAGTCTCATTATCAGCAACCTAGAAAGTATGGGATAGAGCAAGACGATATTACTAGTTTCCATACATAACCATACTTACAGATAAATGGTTGAGGAAGGTGTTGAACTGGGTTTCGTCTTTGTCATTCCTGTACTGAATCCATGTTGGGAGGATACGTACATGACACCTAACAGCAACCGCTGCCTCTGATACTAACTTGGCTGACTCTGTAGCATCACGTGGCCTTTTTAAACCTGCCTCAAAACGGATCTCCATTCTTCCTCCTCTAGATTTAGTTAACCTATCGAGCATTATCCCTGATGTTTGTTTCCTCTTGCGCCTAGGTGCTAGTCCAACAACGAGCATAGGAAGTGTTAGTGTACATCAAACTGTGAGACTACATATAAAGAAGCATGCAACTGTAACTTGACTCCAGCAACTACCTTCTTGCTGTTGAAGCTCACAAGGTTCATCTAATATTGCCAACTCGTCTTGTGTTAAGAGTGCTTGGGAAGTAGTGTCAGGTGGCAAGGGAGCTTGGGAACATGCTGCTAGCTCAGTTGACGCACGAGTACGTCGTGCAGCTGGTAGTACTGTGGTAGGTGTTGCAAGAACTAGGGCTGTCTCTGCTTGTTTGGTGGCAGATATTTGTTTCTGTTTGGCTTTTTTGCAGCTCGTGTAGCATGGGATGGCGTGTTTGTAGAATTTTCCGCTGGACTTTGACCTTCTATTGCACCATCACTACCAGCAGAATCTGCAGGATTCATCCGCTTCTCATTCCCTGCCATTCTGTGTTTCTTCCTCTTTCTTTGTGCCATGTTAAGTCAAGCTGACAAGAAAAACGAATAACAATTTAGTTCTTTAGAACAAATTGATGTGTGATGCAGATGAACTAAACTTTGATGTTAGACAACCACATGATAGGAGGATGTAATATGTATGAAAAACAGGACGGAAGAGATAACCAGAACTATGATGTGTAAACTAAGAAGACATTTCACCAAATTAGAAGCAATGGAATGGAAGGTAGACACCATATGAAAGATGCTACAAATATCGCTCTGCCAAGTTAACAGTGTCTCATCATAAATGGCGTTTAAACAAATGTGAAGCAGTACAAGAAATAAATCATATGAAAGATGCAAACAACATCACACTACCATGTTAGAGGTCTCTCGTCATTAGTGCCATTGCATATTCACAACATTGCATATTCACAGCTTATGATGTGTAAACTAAGGAGAAGGCATTTCAACAAATTAGAAGCAATGAAAGCTAGACACCATATGAAATATGCAACGAATATCACTCTACCAAGTTAAAATTGTCTCGTCATAAGTGCCATTTCAACAAATTAGCAGTACAAGCTAGAAAAGAATGTGAGACGTAACCTATATCACACTCTGAAGTCAAACGTGTCTTATGATAAGTGATTGTTGCAGTTTACACAATAGTAGTAATTTGATGTAAGAACATGGTGTGATAGACAGATATTGTATGTTCTAGAAACAGGAACACGTGTCTTATTCAAGTATAATGTGTAAAGTAAGAAGATGGAATTCAACAAAATTAGAAGCAATACAAGCTAGACATCACACATAACATGCAACCACATATAACAGTGCCAAGTTAGAGGGAGCACCGGTGATGCTGCACTAGGGGTGTTGTCTTGGAAATCATCTTGGGGGTGTGGAGGAGTAGAAACTGTAGAGGCCCTCCGTTCGGAAGGAGCACCTTTATCCGCTGCCTTGCTAACTTCCTCCCGCTTTATTGATTTTGAATTGTCAAGTAAAACCGACAAGAAAAAGCAATAAAATTCTCTCTTCAGAACTCATTCATGCATGATACTGACAATCACTACTTTGATGTAAGGCAAACACATGATACCAGGATGGAATATGTATGAAAAACAGGACGGCATGGCATGTTCACAACTGTTTGTGTAAACTAAGAAGAAACCATTCCAGCAAATAAGAAGCAATGCAAGCTAGACACCACATGAAAGATGCAACCAATATGACTCTGCCAAGTTAAAAGCGTCCCATCATAAATGGTATTTCAACAAATTAGAAGCAGCGCATGCTATAAATCATATGAAAGATGCAACTAATATCGCACTGCATATACTAAAGGTGTCTCGTCATATTGATTGATGCGGGATACAAAAAAACAATAGTTTTATGTAAGGACATGCTTAATAGACAGATGTACTATGTACTAAATATAGGAAGGCATGTCACATTAACAGGTATAATGTATAAGCTAAGCAGACTAGCACATGCAGTTTAACCAGATTGGAAGAATTACAATCTAGACACCATATGCAACATGCAACCACATATCACGCTGCCAAGTTAGAGCAAGCACCTGCGATGCTAGTGTAGGGGAAATGTTGTAATCAACTACAGAGCTATGTTCACTATCTTCATCTAGCATTTCTGTTTCTTGAGAATCATCATAAGTAATTGATGTAAGAACATTAGTTTGATGTAAGAACATGGTTAATACACAGATGTACTAGTATGTACCAAAAACAGAAAGGCATGTCATATTCAAAGGTATAATGTGTAAGCTAAGCAGATGCAATTTAACCAAATTGGAAGCAATACAAGCTAGACATCCGGCTGGAGTGGTGAACATGATCATCTAGGACCTGAGAGCCTGGTGGGAAGCGGGCTGATTCGCCACCATCGCAGCTTTTTAGTTGGCTTCCAGGTGGTGCCTATCTTTGTTGGGCTTGTCACTGGATCGGCCAGTGCCCTAACTAACTATTTGTCTCACGGGATGGTGGTTCATGTAAAAAAATATCTTTCCTTATCAGACCGACTTCGGCCTTTCAAATACAAGCTAGACACCATATGGAAAATGCAACCACATATGACACCGCGAAGTTAAAGCAAGCACCTGGGATGGTGGTTCATTGCGAGCGAGGTCATCAACTCCAGAGCTACGTTTACCGTCTCCATATGCTGACACTGCACCCTTTATAGCGTTGTAACGTGTCGTGCATACCCGTGAAGAAAGCTGGCGCGACTTCTCTCTTTTCTTTGTTGCTTCTCTTTCGGCAGACTCTGAAATACCCTTGCATAAAAACACAATAGTGAGAGTATGGGTGAAGTGTGTGCAGAACTAGTGCACTCTAAAACTAGCAGATAGCAGGTGGCTAAAAAATAAATGACAGGAGACATATGATAGCTCTACAACATTGCATGGCAAACAAAATTAGATTCTACTCCGTATGATTTTGTAATATATGAGCATAGGAAATGCAGGTAATCCTCCAGCACACCACCACATGTGCTCATATCTAAGATAACAGTCGACTGAAAATAAATAGGTCAGTCGATTTATTTAATGAACCGTCCGATCTATAAGGAACGGGCACATGGCCTCCGTCTACCTCCCGCCAGTCACTGTTGATGATCTTTCTCGAACCGCCAGCGACCACCAGCACAGACCCCTGCCTCCGCCGCCCCGCCCTCCCCTCGACTTCACACCACCGCCGTGCTTGGCAGCACCCCCAGGCCATCCCTTTAATCTCGGCCGACCTCCAGTCTCCAGATCGGGCGCTAGTAGATCTAGGACACACACGCCCCTAAGATAAACACCAAGGCGTTGCTTCCCCGACATAATAGGTGTACTAGGGAATGCTTACGTTATTAGGAACACAAGGCACACGCCCCTGTTACGTTGGGGAATGCTTCCGTTAATTGAGAATCAACTGGCCAGAAATTGAAATTCAGGGGGGCGACGGACCTCTAGCTAAAGTGACATAGTATATGAGGAGAAACCTTGTGCATCGCAAGTTACTAGGAACATCTAGTATGAAGAAGAAGAGGTCAACTAGTGTCTTCAATGGGATGAATACCGTGAAAGCACACACGTAAGATTTGCACAAATAAGGGAAGAGGAGTACCCGTATCGGTTGCCAGTGTGGTGTCGATACGTCGCAGCGATCTTCTTGTTTTTCCCGGGGGAACCGATGTTTTGGAGAGCCGTTGTTCCTTGGACAAACCCATGGCCAAATTGTTGACTGTGTTGCCGTGGCCGTATATCGGCAGATGGGAAGCAGATCCGAGGTGGTGAAGGACGGTGTAGAAGGAACAGCTTCGGTGCGGTGGACGGTGGCGAAGTTGGAGCGGCAGCGGTGAGGCGCAGGACGGCGTGGTTGAACTGGCTCGGGTATGGACTGCTCGGCCTTGGCTTCAACTACTAGACGTGGAGGGCGTTGCGGCTGAGGTTGTGGTGGACGCCGACGTTGGGGTATCGACTTCGGCGTGATGGAGGAGGGCGGCGGTTGATGGGTGGGATGGGGTGGCGGACGGAGGACGCCGGGGTTTTGCGGCTGGTGGAGAGGTAGTTTTGGTGCCCATGGAGTATGAATGGGGAATCGGACGGGTGGGGGGGAACCATGTTTCGGTCTGGGACGCGCTTGTTTTTGGCTTTTTTGAACAGAAGATGGGATGCGCTTGTTTGAAATTTGGGGAAAGTACAAACTTTGCCCCCTCCTTAAATTTTGGACCTACTGCGGGTCGGGGGTAGGATGGTAATCCCGGGTGTCCCAAATAGTGGGCGGGAGCGATTTCGGCCGCGCGCATGTGTGCTTAGGCGGCCATTGTGTATGAATGTTTTTCGAAGGCGGTTGTGTGGCGTCTAGATGAAGCTACAAACCAACCCAGTTTAGACCTTTGGACGTCGGGCCGGTAGGTTTCACGGGTCGGAGTTATTATAAAAGTAATTTCCTTGTACTACCAAACATTGGTCTCACGCGGTTTCGGGCGAGTAGAGGCTCTTTTGGCGCTTCATTCGAAATTTTGAAACACAATCATTCACGTTTAGAGTACTCTTGAACTATGAGGATTGACCTAAATAGACAACGTTATATTTGACCTTGTATGTTTGAAAACCTCATTAAATTATCCGCTTCTTTTTGAAATTTTGACACTTGAAAATCCTGTAACTACGATTATTTTGGAATGGAGGAGCTAAATTTGAACCTATTTTGTACACGACTACATATGCTATTATGTACAAAATCAGAGCAAAGATTGGTGCCCCCATAATTTAGGTATGGTTTACAAATGCCATGATATCAAATTCAAATAATTGAATGGACTTCATGTTGAATTCGATTTTTTTAACCACCTTAAGTTGAATTCAAATGTATGCTAGTTCATAGGTAGCTATTTATAATGTCCATTGTGTAACTTTTGTATGTATAATGTGCTTTACACACACAACATGAACTATACTCACGTTTATATTCGATTACTAAAGCGATGCATTGTCTGGAGTTCAAAATACTAGCTATGTGGATCAACTGTGTCGAATAATAACATAGACATGCTCAAATTCGATAGAATCTAGATGTCTGATGGATCAATGACCGCTCCTTACATGAATTGCAAATATCATGATCCCATCCTAATATTTGGATAGAATTTATATCTTTAATCAATGTGTAGAGCAGTCTTTTACTTGTAGTTTCACTCTCCATCGGTGGTCTCTCACACATGCTCACACACTCTCTCCCGAGGTGTCTTTCTCGCACACTTGCTCTAGATATAACCCTCCCTGCCTCTCGTAACCATTTACAACTGTTTTCACTAACCTTTATCACAAGCACTCTTCCTCTCGCAAACATACACACGCACAATCCTCATCGACCCTTTCTATATACATGGACCTGCCTACGCGTCTCATGTACGCACATTATCTTTGCGCCTGTCTCTCACGCATTGTCTCACACCTCTCTTCCTAATCGACGAGTATGATTCTAGCAGAGCATTCTGTAGGATGCCCCTTAAAGTTAGGTTGGATGAATAGTAATATCAGAGATAAAGGGGTTACCTTAGTCCGAGAACCTAGGGTTACAAATCCTAGCCGGCTTTGTCAGTGGACACAGAGTCCTTCACAATTCTGCTATCTTTGTCTTGTACGACTAGTCATCCATGGGTCTTCCTAAATGTGTCACGGGCCGACCAATGTGGCGCAGGACAGAACCGAACGAAGGGCCTCACCTCGACCCACCGGACTTCACGCGGTGACACACCCTCTGCCCCCATGTCTCATTATCTTCTCACACCCACACATACCAACACAAACACCACACACATAGAAAATTTCTCCTGGTGCCTCCATTCCATCCCCCCTTGCGTATACACACTCAAGGGAATGGAACCTCTTGTCATGACGTCATATTCATCTATCTCTCTAGACCACTCTCATTTCTCGTGCTATCTCTCCCACGCCCCCCCCTCCCCCGTCGGCCCCTCTATCCATGCCTCTCTCGAATACGTAATACACACACATACCTCTCTAGGCCCCGCCATATGCATCAACTACACATTCACACATGTTACATCACGTACCCCATTGATCTAAAAAGCCCTCTCTTCACGTTTATTTCGCATATAGCATTCCTTTTGAATAAAGTGTGGCCAAAAAATTATTTTAGAGTTTCTACATATATACAACATTACAAAGTTATATGGAGGAGTACGAACGCTAATTTGCATTGCATGGTGCCCACAATGATATCTATTCCGCACTGTGAATTTGTATATTTTTATACTATATACAAAGTTAGTCATAATAAAGAGAAACGAAGAGCATCTCTCTCTCCAATGCATACCCCCCCTGTACGCCCCTTTCACGTAGGCACGCAAAACTATCTCCAGGTCCTATAAAAGTAAGCCCCCAGAAAATTCATGCATGTTTCATCTTTCTCTCGCGATATATGCAATGACGATCATTGGATTTGAAGCGAAAGCACGATACGTACATTGGACTTCAGAATCCACTCATTACGGTCACCATTTATGTTTAGTGGTTATTATACAGTCACGGGCTCACCGTACAACTCTGTATTTGCTCATGACATGACTAGTTGACCAGTTAAATGCTCCACGTGGCACCTCTAGTGTTGCATCACATTATCTCACTACCATCGTGCCCACCTGTTGACTTGTATGTACTCTACATCTACACTCTTATAAAATACATAAAATACACTCTTATAAAAAATAGAGTTGGTGATGATGGTGTGCCTGCTATCCTGCAATATAGGCCATCCGATTTATATCTGACGGATAGGAAAGAAACTATGGCAATTTTGCAAAAAGGTACCCACACACCTCTCCACATTTGCAAATAAGGCCTTCCCTCGTTCATCCTTTTCTCTCACAAGATAAACAAGTCATACAAATGCATCTTGATGTTACGTGCAACGCACGGGCATCTTGCTAGTAAGAATGAAAACAAACGACAAAAAAATATTTGGACGGTGGTTCGAAGTCATGACCGCGGGCACAGCGAACAAGGTGGAGTTGTATTGGTATGCTGAGCCGTCTGTTTTAACACACAGGAGCTGGTGTGGTGATTATACACACACGCACGCATGCACACGAACTTCATCCATGCAACACTCACACAAACACATGCACCCACGCACGCACGCAACACTCACACGTACACACGCAGCCACGCACACACGCAACACTCACACGCACACACGCACGCATGCATGCACACACCAGTACACCACACGACCAACACACACTCTCACGCTCAAGTGCTCAAACTACATGTGCATGCGCACACACCAGGCCCTGACAGACACATACACAACCAGGTGATTCCCGCGCACGGGTTGGAGCCTTGTCGCGCCTACGTAAATTTGTGTTTATCTGACCTTTTCCTATGCGAACTGACAGGTGGGACCCACAAGGAACATGGTCAATTTAACTAGTCAACGTGGCGCCACGCAGACTATTTGGCCGGTCAACAGAGTGCAATCCGATGCTGAACTGTGAGCAAGTGACCGTATAATCACCACAAAACGTATATAGTGACCGTAACCAGCTTATTCTGAAGTTCAGTGACCATATTACGCTTTTCTCTCTGTAGGCCCTCCAAAACTACATCTCTACACGTTCTCGCATGTTACATCTAACAACTATGCAATACCGCACTACTACTACACTCTAACACAATAAATCATATGTGTTTTTAGTTTTACTAGATATCATATTGTTACTTATAATTATTCAGTTTTCATACAATAAAATTGCCTTTGAAATGTATGGCCAGTATCATCTACCGTGCGAGAAAATCCTGCCCTTTCCTGTTCAATCGGGTTTGTATCGATGGATCATGCGAAACAGCAAAACTATAGTACTATACAGTACAAGTGACAGTTCACTGGGCCGTCGTGTCGTCTACTCCTCCGTCGTAAGAGTGGAGCGCTCACTTTCATAAATCTTCTAGTCCCTTTCGCCGACATGTGGGACATCAAGCTACCGGGTCCACGTGCCATATCGGAATACAGTGCAGAGCAGCTGGGGTGAAGCACCCCAGTCATGGCACCGGCGTAGTAATGAGCAATGAGGCATCAAATCACAAAGCTGCACCTTTCCCGCAGTTAAGTTGGAGGGATGAAGTAATAATGCTAAAAAAAGAAGTTGGAGGGACGAAGCAACCATCATTTCACTCGTTGCTGAATCCGCTTCTCCCGCATCTTCTTCAACTTAACCACGTGTTGCTTCTGTCATTGTTCTGCCTCATGTGGGACACGGATCGGCTTGGTAAAGCACTGACACGTGGGACCGCATGTTAGCAAACCACCAGGACAACGTCCTCCGAAAATAAGAAGCCTAATCCTAGACTTACAAAGGGATACGTAGCTGCTACGTATACTTTCCATCTAATCTATATATGCCCCTCTGATTTTTAGGTGGGGTGGGCCTAATCCTCTCCTTTAATCCAATCAAATAGTCCCACATCACATAGTTCGTAACTTTACGTAAACCATTACGTGGATGTAGCATTGCTCAAATAAGAAACCTCCCCCGCCATCCGCGCGGCAAAATCACCTCCTTTTTACTAATCTTGATTCTATAATTTTTTAGATCAATATAATTGAGATTTGTATAGATAGCACACCGGAGCAAAACCAAGTGGTATGGTTAAGGGCATCCACAATGTGTAGCCAAATGTGAAAATAGCTTTTGGCATCGTGGGAACCATTGTGGACGGTGTTGCCAAAGCCAAAAAGATGGAACCGAAGCTCCCTGATTGATTGATTGAAGGAATAGAAAAATGCAACGTCTCTCCTCTTTCTCCCATGCTTGGACGCATGTAGTACAGTATAGAGCACAGAATCTACTCCCCTGTCCCTTCTATCACAAATCACAAAGCAGTGAGGCGTCAAATCACAAAAGCACGGACGAAGCAACCATCATTTCACTCTTCGCTGACTCCGCTTCTCCATTGTCTTCTTCGAGAAACCATCTCACCGCACTAGTACTCCTAGTAGTACTAGTAAAGGACTTCCTGGATGCAAATAAGGCGGTTGTCTCGGCTTGCAGGCGGCACTTGCGAACGACTTACCATGGTCTCCCTTAATGGTTTTCTCCGTCGAACGCACTTTGCCAAACCACAAAAAATGATATCATCGACGTCACCCCAATGGGGAAGGAAGTCAAATATAGTTACTACCTCCATTTTTTTGTACACAAGTCCAGTATATCAAAATTACAATTTGCAAAGCGCCACTAACACTAATCGAGGCAAAATTGATGGGGTTAGCAACCAAGGACATTAATATCCCCTGCATGCATGCATAAGTGAGAAGGTTGGTTTGCATGGTGCTGCATTAATCAAGCGATGAGGAGTGAGATGGTTAGCTCTTTGGTCTTTGGAGAAAAAATACGCATTAATTGACACGTGAAACGAGGATTTGTATCGATTAAATCCCATGAAGGAAAACCCCGCCTTTCTTTTTTAACACTAGTACGTACATACTTATCCTGTTTGGGTCTAGGCCTTGCATTGCCAAACTTCGCCACACATTTTTGCCAAGCTTGCCTAAAGTTTTCAAAATGAGAAGGAGGTACACTTGCGCACGGCTGTCATGGTCGCACCGCACCCTCACACGGTCGCTCCTGCACGCCGCGGTCGCACCGCACCCTCACACAGTCGCTCATGCACGCCGCAAACCCAACCAAGGGAATGCACCCTCACTAACACGTGATGTCGCATGTGAACAAACCAAACTTAGCCATCCTATCGCTGACACATAATTTTCATTCATAGAGTATGTTTATCCAACCGCATGTTGGGGAGTATCCGTACGGCCCGTGCTGTGGTCTGTTGGGGAAGAAGAATAGGTGAGGAAGAAGGAAAGAAGGGTTAGGAGACGTAGGATATTCATCCAACCACCTGAAATGGTAGGCTGACCCAAGTCAGGCGACTTGCATAACAAATATATGTTTTTACACAGCAAAAGATCCATAAAAACAACAACATAAAGAAAAACTATCACTGCTCGCAGAAAGAGATGGCCTCATCATCTTTGGCTGCCGGCGCGAACCAGCTGTCGCTGCCAACGTGTGTCTCCGCACCGTGGTTGTCCTCGGCCTCCAGCTACCCATTCAAGCGGAGCGTGCGGGCACTCTGCACGGACGAGAGCACAGCCCGGTTCAAGTCGAGGACGTTCGGTTCCGCCTGCAGGAGGGCCTCGATGGCAATGGCATCCGCACACTCCGCATCGAGTCGAGCCTCCGCCGCCCGGTTCAAGTCCAGGACGTCCGGTTCCGCCTGCAGGAGGGCGTCGATGAGAGTGGCATCCGCGCGCTCCGCGTCGAGTCGAGCCTCCACCGCCCGGTTCAAGTCCAGGACATCCGGTTCCGCCTGCAGGAGGGCGTCGATGAGAGCGGCATCCGCGCGCTCTGCGTCGAGTCGAGCCTCTACCGCCCGGTTCAAGTCCAAAACATCCGGTTCCGCCAGCAGGAGGGCCTCGATGGCAGCGGCACCCGCGCGCTCCGCCTCAAGTTGAGCCTCTGCCGCCCGGTTCACATCCACGACATCCGGTTCCGCCTACAGGAGAGCCTCGATGGCAGCGGCATGCGCGCGCTCCGCGTCGAGTTGAGCCTCTGCCTCCCGGTCCTCCTTTAGTATCGCCATGTTGAACCGCTGGTCCGCCTGCACCATGGGGGACTCGGACGCCAACACGAAGTTGACGTCCATCATCGCATACCCATCGGGGGCCTTCTGCGCCGCGACCTCCGCCATGAACATTGGATCGGCTTCCTCCTCCTCGTAGCTTGGCTCCAGAGAACTCAGGGATTGGCCCGCCGCAAAGCGAGCTTGGGAACGGCAGTCTATGGCACCGACCGCCACCGCTCTTTCTACATGGTGCTCCGGTGTCAGCATCTTGTAGTAAGTGATCTTGCAGCTCACCATGGCTTTCTGGTGAACTAGGGGATGCTTGATGCGGGCTAGGGGATCGAAAGGTGGGGGAATGGGCTGGAGATTTGGTGTGGTTTTAGGGTAGTGGCTGGCGTAGGCCGAGCAGCGAAGGGTCTGGTGTGAATAGTGGTTCCGGTGATGACCGGTCAATTGGTTTTGACTGTACATCGCTCTCTTGTCGCGTTCGCATTGCAGCCCGGCACGCTGGACCCTCCACGTCGCTCACCAAATGGAACGCGCTTCGTCTTGTGGGACCGCAGTTGAGAGCAAACCGACGGCCCTCCCCCTCCCCTGCCCGCGTCATCTATTATACCACCACTCCCTCCGTTTTATGCGGAGTAAATAAAAACAGAGGGAGTATACTACGGATGAGGATCCCTTGACGTGGCCGAACCCATTGAGTAACTGACATGCGGGGCCTAGCAAGCATGGGGTCCGCCAGTAAGTGACCGAAAGGGAGGGTAAGGCAGGGATACTATGTCAGAGGATCCACTTCCACTATACTACTTTGACCAAATGTTAGAGTAATAATATATGACATGCAACTTACACAAATGTTAGAGTAATAATATATGACTTGCAACTTACACAAAGCATACAGGGTCTAATGCGTTTTTCGAGGCTAACTTTGACCAAATGTTAAAGTAATAATATATGACATGCAACTTACACAAAGCATACGGTCAGATTCGTATGTGAAAGGAGATTCCAATGATATAATTTTCACATTATACATCTCATGTACTATTAATCTTGTCAATAGTCAAATTGGAAACCATCTCGAGTACAAATCTAGGAGTACGTATGAATCTAACAATATTGATTGGGCGTTGTTGAATGTTGATACCTTTTTGATCAAAGTAGATTTACTTTGACTACACATAAAACTTATATGTAAACTAGAAAGGATAGGAGGGAGTATATTTTACGTTCAAAAACGAAACGAACATTGAATACCCTTTATATATGATTTGCGGATGCTATGATCACCGCTTCAAATTTTTGAATCCGCCTTAGGTATCACGTGCCCCCACTCGTTCCCTCTCGATTTCATCTCGGGATCCGGAGATCTATTGAAAGAGGACTAGGGTGGGTACATGCGAATGATACTCGGTGGAATGTTCAAATGAGGCATGCGGGAGGATGGACTCGACTGGAGGGCGACATGATTGATGGAGAAGAGGGTTGGAGAGGAATGAGAAATAAGCAAACGCCACATGGTTATACTTGAACAGCTCAAATAAACAACAAGTAGTCTCGCTTGGCCTACATAGTGAAAGGCCTAATGCTCAACGCGGAGCACTGACGCTCGAATATGGCCTGGAAAACAGGGAAACTGACATGTGGGGCACACCCGTCGGGACGATGTAGCGTAGACTAGTCCAATGGAGGAGCTGGCCCACAACCTCCTCGCCACCGTCGTTAAATTTGGATGTAACTTTTCGAGTAGATGATTTTTCATATAAAAAACTTTTTCATCCGAGTTAGTATGCAAAAGTTATGCCCATTTTTACAAATTCTCGCAAGATTTTGCAAATGAAGTCAAAATTCATATTTGCAAATTTTCCCAACAACTAGGCCCCATATCACATGGGAAACTTATTTTCTTTTATTTTTTTGACATTTTTATCATTTTGTTTTATTTTTTTTAAAACTGAAAAGGCGATCCACGGGGGGGGGGTGCATTCGGTGGAAGTGGTGGCCAAGGTTACTAATGGCGCACCGTGGCATGGTGCGCCATTACTAGTTTAACTAGTAATGGTGCACCACACCCACGGTGCACCATTAGTATGTTTGGACAGGCGCACTAGTTCAAAAAAATAATGGTGATACTAATGGCGCACCGTAGGCAGGGTGCGCCATTAGTAGTTTTAACACTAATGGCGCATCAGAAGGTGGTGCGCCATTAGTATATACTAATGGCGCACCACATGTCTGGTGCGCCATTAGTGTCATTTCCATCTATAGCCCTTTTCCTAGTAGTGGCACTATCATATACGTGAGCCAAAAGGCGCAAACGGTCCCGGGCCAGGTAAGGTGGCACCCGTGGGAATACCGTGCGTGAGGCCGCAAAGTGATATGATGTGTTACATGCTAGATCGGTGTAACTTAGGATCGGGGTCCTGACAACTTTGGTATCAGAGCTTGACTGCCTGTAGGATTACCAAGCCAAACTGGTCGAAGTTGAGTCTAGAAACTCTTTAGTTATATAAGGGAATTGATTGTGGGATGGAACGTAAGGCTCTTTTTACTCCTTATACCTTACGTCTTCTGATCCGAGTCATCATATCTTTCCTACGGGATTAAGGAACTAGGCTTCCTCTTCTCTCTATCAGGATCACGTGTTACGAATCTGTAGACTCATACGATTGGTGGATTCAAGCCTCAGTTCAGTTCCTACTATCTTCGTGTATTGATAGTTGATCTCAAAACCTTGATACTATGATGATCGAGTGGTTATGCCACCATTTTTGTAGCATGTCTCAAATCATTTGGAGCATTTACAGCCGCTATGCTGTCCGAGTCATCCCAGGTTTCTAAATAATCTGATGCATTTGCAAATCCCTTCTTTTTGTTCTGATGTCTTTTTAGGCCAGGTTAGCCACACGAAATTGCTAAGTTGAGGTACTCTATTGCCTTGACATATATGTTGGAATTATTATTATGGCCATAGGTGTCTTGGAGAATTACCTAGTAATCTAGCCATGTTTGAGTTCCCAGTGTGATGATTCTGGCCATCATTCTCGAGAGCATCTCATGATGCCACTTAGTAGTAGGTATTCTACTTCTGGGTTTTGAACCCGAGATTCACCCTACTTACTTCATGTTGATAGTGTTTGCTAGTGCCTTTAGGATATTAGTAACCTTTGTGATAGTCCTCGAGGTTCGTGGTATTTCCTTCTTCCAAACACTATGAACCGCTTATGGCAGAAGTTCTTAGAACCGAAGGATCACCACCAGAGTGCTCTTGACGGGTTCTCCATTCTATATTGTGACTCTGCCAGTTCAACCTCTCTGCATGGATTATCCCGAAGAAACTTATTGAACTTGGTTTGACATATTAATCTATGCATCCACAACTCAGAAAATCATATGTTCCTTTGAGTTGTCCCCCTTTAGTTGTATTCCGATCCTTGTCTATCAATTGATAGTCAAGAGTATGCGTGCATTCGTTCATCGTTGCCTATTACTCTTGTGGTCCGTCAAGCCATTCTATTCCAGAATGACTAGGAGAAACAAACTCCAGTATCTCATCCATATCCAGGATTGGGTCAAAGCAGTTGTACTCCGTAGATCAAAATGCCAATCCAGCTTTTGCTCTGTTCTACCTTGGAGTATTACTATCTTTATATCAAGAATATCATGGGAATTGCACACCATCCTATGAACTCTTGATACAGTGATACTCTCTCCATCATTATTCTTTTCTCGGTTCCCATGTTGTTGCAACCGGAATGTCGACAAGTGATTCGTGATGTGTGAAATCAATACTCCTAGCAACCTTGTTGCTTGGTAGTTAAAGGACAATAATTTCATTCTTAGTGTGTTGGTTCTTGAATCATCATTCTAAGACTGAACGTGCTACCTAGTCCTTATTTTCGGTGCACCCTTCGATCAATGAGTTAGGATTATGCCAATCCCTCGCTCTTTTGATCATATCGTCTTTCCCTGAAAAGCAAGATTGTTCTCGAGCTTAGTAACATATCGGTGGTTCATGATTTTCCGAATATCTTCTCGGAAGTATCACCAGGTCGTCACCTGACCGCTATGTTGAGTTCGTGATCAAGTTGGTTTATCCCTGTAAACCAACCTTCTCCAAGAATCTGTGCAGGATACCCCTGAGCTAGTTGGTTAAGCTAAACAACAACTTGGAGAGTTGGAAGATAAAGCTTGTCCGACTTGGTTCATTTAAGGGATATCTTGTATGTGTGTTGGAGAAAGATGGTATTTTCATTGATTGACCCTAGTGATTAGTTAATGGACCTATCATCTTATCCAATCTTTGATTCGAGCATGGGCTATCCTCAAATCAAATCAGAACCAACGATGCTCGTAATGATGTCTTACTCCTGGTTTCTCCTCGAGCATACACCATTACATCTTTTGGTCTGACCAATGCTATCCCCGTGTTCACACAATTGTGGAGCTTCAATTATATGGAAATCTAGATGAATTGTTGTTGGGCTCATTAGCAACATTGTTATCTTCTCCATATTCGTGTTGAACATCCAGCTAGTATTGGAAATTTTTATAAGCATTATCTTCATGACCCGCTCATGGAGCATATGTTTGGATGAAAGAAGTGACCTCCTCTAATTCATGTGCATTTGATGCAAGTTGCCGCTGTGAATTCGAGAAAGTCAATGTTGCCTCCTCTAGAACCATCTCAAGTCAGTCATGCATGTGCGAAGTATACTGTGGTTTGGTAGATTAATTACCTCCACTCCATATGTATTCCGTAGCACACCAAGCCACTGATTGATTTGTTCAAGGAAAAGGAGTTGATGTGCTAATTCTAGATCATGCACAAGACTCCAATATCCTCGATGATGGTTCCCAACCAGAACTCTGTAGTGTTTATTGTAAGACTTCTACGTGGTCATGCTTGTCTTGGACAGCATGTTCACATGTATGTAGCAGGAACAACTCATGTTTTGGAGCTTGCTATCATAGTTCATTTCCCGAGAATCTCGCAACGTCATCTCGTCGATTTGTGTTGCAAACTTTCATTTTACTTTCTAGGCTCGATGAGCCTAGATTATTCTGACACCAACCAGGTCTGAATCTCAGGCAGATATGATGGTTGGAACTATTCCAAGATCTATGATGAAGGTCCCGACAAGGTTGATGTTGGCCGACGCACCTAGCCGGAAGATCTATCATTATAGTATCTTGAATGAGCAATTCTACCATCTTCTCCATGAGGATTTGGTATGACTCATTCCACAAGTTGTTTCTTATGGATTTTTGTGCTCCCGAGGTCCGACCTTTACTTGATGGACATGTTGATGCCTTTAAGCATTGACCATGGTACCTAATACATCAAGGAGAACATTAGAAGCGGAGTGCTAAATGTCTCTCGGTCGATTATCCAGATTTCGATTCCTTGGCCTTGCTACGGTGAAATCTGAGAAAGTGTTGTCTTCCTTTGCATCTGCATCCTCCACCAATATTCATCATGGTAGTATGTAGTTGTATTAACATTCTGTTCATAGATGTTGGTAAGACCCTGATGAATATGGAAATGCTCAAGTTCTCGAGGGCATGCTCAGTCACTGGGTTATATTATTGGTATCAACTGGAATGTGCCTTCTGTTGCCGAGTTGTTCTATAACCATAGTTTCCTTTTTGATCTGAGTATGCAATTTCTTCGAACTCCGTCAAACAATCATTTGTAAATTGCCTTAGCCTGGTAAGAAGAGTTTCAATGATCTCTGAATCAAAGGTAATTCTTTTTGCCACTTAAGGGGATACTTCTACGAGTCACCTTCCCTAAGGTGCATCGTTATGGTGTCATGCCAACTTAACTCCTCGCTACGTTGAAAACCGATCACCACCTTCTTAAGCGTGGAATTGTTGTCTACCTAGTGAACCCTCGTCATTTGTTCCACTCCATCCCTCTAGATGTGTGTTTTGTGTCTCAGCTCGAGTGATGTTGCTATGTCTCATTCTGTGAGTTGATCCTAAGTTGTTCGATCTTCGAGAAGATTGATCCTTCTAGAGTCTCCTTCTCCTCTCGTGGTCATGTTGGCTGGAGTTCTCAGAGCAAGACGACAAGACAAGGATGGTGATTGAATCAACGTTCATTTGAAGTGCAACCTGGATCATGAAGATTACGTTAGTTGCATTTTCCCCTTCATCTTACCCTACGCCTGAATCTCGGGACGAGATTCTTGTTTAGTAGGGGTGAGTTGTCACATCCTTGGTCCTGGTATGCAGTAGGCTAGCCCTTCATGTGTGCATCATGTTTAACTTTTCAAATGAACTTGAAATGGGGATGTTGAAACCCTAGCACTAAATGAATTCAACTAGGGCTTACTAAAATCTTTTCAATGAAACCAAAATGCCCTTCATAAATGTTCACCATCTTTGGTCCTGGCTAAACCCTCTGCCAAAAATGGTTTCATATTTTTGGAGGCTATTCTGGATTTTTGAATTAATTCATAAGTATTTGAATTTGGACATTTAAATCTTATAATATTTTTAAATTTCCAAATAATCCTGAAAGTACTTGGGGGCTATTGGAAATAATTCAAATAGTGCCCACAATTTTTGTCAGGATTTTATAAAATGAGTTAGTATTTTTACTAATTCAAAACACATCAAAAACAAATAGAAAACAGAACAAAAGTAGAAATTAGAGAGAGAGAGTACCTGGGCCACTTACCTGGCCTTACCTGTAGCCGGCCCATTAGGCAGCCCAGCCCACCAGGCAGCCGTGCCATCTTCAACCTCTGCCAGTAGGCAGAGGCGATGACGCACGCGCTCACTGGGAGGCCTCCACCTCCTGCTTCCACCGAGGCGTTCCCGAGCCTCCCCCTCACGCCACCGCGATGCCCCGAACCCCCCTGGTGGCCCCTCTCTCCTCTCCCTCACTCGCTGCTCTCCCTCTCACTCCCATGCTCTTTTCCCCTCATGGCCAAAGCCGCCATGGCCACTCCACTGAGAAACACCGCGGCCAGCCACTCCCTCGCTCCCTCTCTGTGTTCCCGAGATTCGTATCATTGCCAGCTTCCTCCTCACCGGGCCACTTGGTGCTTGAAGCCCCTGGACGCTGCCAGCACCGCGGTTCCCCTCGTCGGTCGCCGTGGATCATCATCATCGATTCGGGAGCTACAGAGCGTCCCCGACCTCGCCCTCGCACTCGTTGGCCTCGCTGTGAGCCTCCACTCCGAACCTCTCTCCCCTCGATGCCGATTTCTTCCTGTAACCGCGGGCTCCGTCAAGCCCGAGAGTTCCTCGCCGCCGGCCATGATGCTGCCGTGGACAGAGCCCACCCGCACCGCGTATGAGCGCGCCAATGCAACCATAGCGTCTGCAGGAGCCCGTAGCACCCAGCTATTCTTGCTCCCGTGCACCACAACGCCGAGCCCGAGCTCGCCGAGCTCCGGCCGCCGCCTTGGAGCTCATAGTCGTCGGCACCAGCCACCATAGGTCCGGCCGCCACCACCACTCGACGCACGCCAGCGAGCCCAAGCACAGCCTCGTCCGTGCCCTGTGGGCGATTTCCGAGTCGCGCCGCCGTCTCGGGCCTCGCCGGCGTCGAGTC
>NC_041385.1:745960678-745971437 GCF_002162155.2 Triticum dicoccoides | reverse complement strand
AATGACAGGTGGGTCCTAGCACTGCTAATTAATCTAGGGTTAGTACTAATTTAATTAGTTAGACTAATGACACTGACACGCGGGACCCACTGGTCAGGTTTGACCTGGGCCGCCCATTGACCTGCTGACATCACTAATACATCATGCTGACGCAGTAAATGTTTTCTGGAGTTTTAAATAAATCAGAAATGATTTATTTATTTCAGAAAATATCCAAAACTTCTAAAATTCATATAAATTCAACCGTAACTCCAAATGAGATAAATTATATATGAAAAATGATCAGAAAAATCCAATCTATCCATATGAACTATTTTCATGCATGTTAGAACAACTTATGACTATTGTTTAGGACAATTCAATTAAATGGCATTTAAATAACCACATGTGGAGTTTGAATTTGAATCTTGGATTCAAACCAACTTCATTTAATCTGGTTTTAGTTGCATTAGCACAAACCATAGCATATTGCCATGTCACATTCATGCATCATATTGTTGCATTGCATTGATTGTGTTTCTTCTTTGTTTGTCGGTGCTTGTCCCCTCTCAGTAGACGTGTACCGACGATGTGATCGATGACACCGATGAAGAACTATATTATCTTCAGAAGTGCCAAGCAAGAAAAAACCCCTTGTTCATTCCGATACAATCCCACTCTCTCGCTCCTGCTCTCTTTTACTGCATTAGGACAACAACGATTCAACTGTTACTTGCTGCGGTAGTTGAACCCCCTTATCCTCTGCATGACCTGTCATTGCCACAGTAAATAGATGAAACCCACTAGCATGAGTAGGAGTTGTTGAGCCCTGATGTGCCTACTCATTCATGCTTGTTTGTCATGCCTGCTACTGCTTAGAGTTGAGTCAGGTCTGATTCATCGGGAATGAATCGGAGGTGTGTGAACATGTCCTACTATTGAGAGCTAAGTGTGTGAACACGATTTGGTAAAGGTAGCGGTGAGAGGCCATGTAGGAGTACATGGTGGGTTGTCTCATTGCAGCCGTCCTCAGGAACTGAGTTCTGTGTTTGTGATCCATGAACAGCTACTACCACACATTGGGATCCTTAATTGACTCTCTCGACTTATTAATCAACTTGATCTTTGTCCAGGAGTTGCAACTAATTTCTGGTGTTTGTAGGTAGTGTTAGTAGTCTACCAAGTGGCACCCGGTACATGTGGGCTTGGGACAGACTAGGCACCATGGCATGGTGTACCAAGCGTAGATCCACCCGTTGAGGTGGGCTTGGGAACCCTGCACACATCGGTTGGGGCCGTGAGCGACACCCCGGCCGGATCTCCTTGCGGATGGAACCTGAATAGGCGATAAACCTGGACGAGAGACTTGTGTGGTTAGTCAGGTCGTGGCCGACACCCTCGCTGGGCTTCCGCTTGAAGGTTGCCGAGTACATGTCGTGTAAACGGCGGTAAGTGGTGAGAGCGTGTGTGAAGAAGTACACCCCTGCAGGGTTAACATTATCTATTCGAATAGCCGTGTCCGCGGTAAAGGACTTCTGGGTTGCCTGTACAGTTCATAAACAAGTGAAAGTGGATACTCTAAAACACGCAAGATAAGCGTGAGTGCTATGGATGGCGTTCTCGTAGGGAGTCGGGAGCGGATCCATAGTGGTGTATTGATATGGTGAATATGTGGACTCGTGTGCGCCACCTCAAAAGAGTTACTTGCAGTCGTAGTTTAGGATAGCCACCGAGTCAAAGCTGGCTTGCTATAGTTAAACTCCACCATCCCCTTTGTTGATAATGATGCATATGTAGTTAGATCTGATGTAAGTCTTGCTGGGTACATTTGTACTCATGTTGCTTAATTTATGTTTTTGCAGAGAGACTTCAGGCTCGCTAGTAGTACCGCGTGGACTTCGACGTTTAGCTTGTTACCTCAGCTATGATCTTGTGCCCTCGGCAGGATCTGGTAGACAGTCAGGCTTCTCAGCCTTTTTTTTCTTTTGTAGATGTCTGTACTCAGACATGTTAAGCTTCCGCTTGTGCTTGACTTGTTTGCTCTGAATGTTGGGTCATGAGACCCATGTTTGTAATATCTCGCTCCTCGGAGCCTATTGAATAAATACTTGAGTTGTAGAGTCATGTTGTGATGCCATGTTGTATTTGCACATATCGAGCATATTGTGTGTATGTTATTGAAATGCTTGGTATGTGTGGGATCTGACTATCTAGTTGTTTATCCTTAGTAGCCTCTCTTACCGGGAAATGTCTCCTAGTGTTTCCACTGAGCCATGGTAGCTTGCTACTGCTCCGGAACACTTAGGCTGGCCGGCATGTGTCCTTCTTCGTTCCTGTGTCTTTCCCCTCGGGGAAATGTCACGCGATGAATTCCGGAGTCCTGTTAGCCTGCTACAGCCCGGTTGACCGGAGTCCTGCTAGCCCAGTTGCTACAGCCCGGATTCACTCGCTGATGACCGACACGTTCGTTGCTGGGTCATGTATGTCTGTCCCTGTAAGTTAGTGCCACTTTGGGTTCACGACTAGCCATGTCAGCCCGGGTTCTTTTTCATATGGATGCTAGCGGCACTATCATATACGTGAGCCAAAAGGCACAAACGGTCCTGGGCCAGGTAAGGTGGCACCCGTGGGAATACCGTGCGTGAGGCCGCAAAGTGATATGATGTGTTACATGCTAGATCGGTGTGACTTAGGATCGGGGTCCTGACAAGGGAACACCCTACACTATACAAAAATGGCTTGCTATTTTCTTCAGTCGATGGTTGCACGTTAAGAATAAATTTTGTATCGCACCAAAACAAATTACAACTATATAACAAAAGGAAGGTTGGCATAAAACTTAACAGTCTAGCAGATAAATGCACCACCAGAAGTTCAGAAGCTCGGTTCATTTGACCTGACTGTTACGTTTTCATGTTGTATTGTCCGATGGAGCACCATAACCCTCGCCTTCATTTCCCCTATGCTCCTGAACAACATAGGAAATGTCTGATAGTATGGTTTCAAACCCATGCATATCTTGACGACATCGAACAATGTATCTCCTTGTTTCACAAAGGGTCTCTGTTAGGGAATGGACTTGTGTCTGGAGCGCAGATACAACATTGCTTTGAGCTTGCATATCTTGATCAGGAGGCAGTTTGGATGATATTGCCTTAACAACCAACCCAGTATTTCGCAGGAATGTGCTTTTGGCACTGTTAGTGGACAGGTACTGACCCACTGCAGCAAGAGCTAACATTGCGGTTATAGTTTCCTCGCCACCTTCAGAAGGTGGCAGTTCCACCATTTTTCCATAGCTCGCTGAAAAGTTGAGGTTTTACATTAGTAGTACCAGAACAGAAGATATTAAGGAGGCAGCAAAACCAAACAAAATAGCTTTGGTCTATATACAGAACTTATTCTGTTGAACCCATGTAAAATATTAGTTGTATTTTATTGCAAAGTACATAATAAAACCAGGTTCCAAACATATGACCATGTACCATCGCTAATGTATTGTCTATTTCTTCACATTGTATTGAGGGCTAAGGATAAAGAGACGAAGTTTATAATACGGTAAGCATAGTATGACATCATTCATATCACAAAACAACTGAGAACAGACAAATAGGCAATTGTAACATTGTGTGGGCAAGTCCAGCACGGAACTAGATTACGGGTCAAGATGAAAGGAACATCACTCCTCTCTTTTAAACCTTGTAAGGTGCAATGATACGCTAAGACAATTGTGTATAAAATTGAAAAGAGTAATAGACATTGGCTGCAAACCATGCAGTTCAAGGCACAAGTCAGAGTAAGATGGTTAAAAGGCATGAGGATTAAGGACTTACAACAGCGGCTTTGACTGGTGTAGTCATGCCCTTCTTCTTGCTGGTGTGATAGTCCTTGAAGATTTCCACAGCATTTGGTTCAGGTAATTTTTGGTCCTTGCTGGCTTTCCTCTGCATTTCGAACAAGTCAATATAGATATGATAATATGGTACAGCAAAAAGAGTGAAACAGCAGCTAATTACAAGAGCCTCATAGTGTGCAATATAGCTACGAGATCCTGTCATCTGTTGGAATTTCACTTTCGTATGGTTGGCCTTGTTCTTTGAACAGTTTACCTACAAGAAGATAGATTTGTGTGGCGCATGCGTAAATAGGACTTCAACATGTGATCTGATCACATATATATAATGTACCTGATACTTCGGATCAGACCAGTGTTTAACAAGGCCCCTCCAATCTTCATCCTATATATTTTCCACTGGAGATGTTTGGGAAAGTTCACTGTTAGCCTTGCCTTCAAAGCGAGTTTTCCTCAAGTTATACCGATATTGTCGCAGAGCAGACTTGAAAACATGGGTGCAAGCTTGTCTGGTTGCATCATCTTGGCTATCCAACTTGAACCTCATCTGTTGAAAATTATGGGAGTCTCATTATCAGCAACCTAGAAAGTATGGGATAGAGCAAGACGATATTACTAGTTTCCATACATAACCATACTTACAGATAAATGGTTGAGGAAGGTGTTGAACTGGGTTTCGTCTTTGTCATTCCTGTACTGAATCCATGTTGGGAGGATACGTACATGACACCTAACAGCAACCGCTGCCTCTGATACTAACTTGGCTGACTCTGTAGCATCACGTGGCCTTTTTAAACCTGCCTCAAAACGGATCTCCATTCTTCCTCCTCTAGATTTAGTTAACCTATCGAGCATTATCCCTGATGTTTGTTTCCTCTTGCGCCTAGGTGCTAGTCCAACAACGAGCATAGGAAGTGTTAGTGTACATCAAACTGTGAGACTACATATAAAGAAGCATGCAACTGTAACTTGACTCCAGCAACTACCTTCTTGCTGTTGAAGCTCACAAGGTTCATCTGATATTGCCAACTCGTCTTGTGTTAAGAGTGCTTGGGAAGTAGTGTCAGGTGGCAAGGGAGCTTGGGAACGTGCTGCTAGCTCAGTTGACGCACGAGTACGTCGTGCAGCTGGTAGTACTGTGGTAGGTGTTGCAAGAACTAGGGCTGTCTCTGCTTGTTTGGTGGCAGATATTTGTTTCTGTTTGGCTTTTTTGCAGCTCGTGTAGCATGGGATGGCGTGTTTGTAGAATTTTCCGCTGGACTTTGACCTTCTATTGCACCATCACTACCAGCAGAATCTGCAGGATTCATCCGCTTCTCATTCCCTGCCATTCTGTGTTTCTTCCTCTTTCTTTGTGCCATGTTAAGTCAAGCTGACAAGAAAAACGAATAACAATTTAGTTCTTTAGAACAAATTGATGTGTGATGCAGATGAACTGAACTTTGATGTTAGACAACCACATGATAGGAGGATGTAATATGTATGAAAAACAGGACGGAAGAGATAACCAGAACTATGATGTGTAAACTAAGAAGACATTTCACCAAATTAGAAGCAATGGAATGGAAGGTAGACACCATATGAAAGATGCTACAAATATCGCTCTGCCAAGTTAACAGTGTCTCATCATAAATGGCGTTTAAACAAATGTGAAGCAGTACAAGAAATAAATCATATGCAAGATGCAAACAACATCACACTACCATGTTAGAGGTCTCTCGTCATTAGTGCCATTGCATATTCACAACATTGCATATTCACAGCTTATGATGTGTAAACTAAGGAGAAGGCATTTCAACAAATTAGAAGCAATGAAAGCTAGACACCATATGAAATATGCAACGAATATCACTCTACCAAGTTAAAATTGTCTCGTCATAAGTGCCATTTCAACAAATTAGCAGTACAAGCTAGAAAAGAATGTGAGATGTAACCTATATCACACTCCGAAGTCAAACGTGTCTTATGATAAGTGATTGTTGCAGGTTACACAATAGTAGTAATTTGATGTAAGAACATGGTGTGATAGACAGATATTGTATGTTCTAGAAACAGGAACACGTGTCTTATTCAAGTATAATGTGTAAAGTAAGAAGATGGAATTCAACAAAATTAGAAGCAATACAAGCTAGACATCACACATAACATGCAACCACATATAACAGTGCCAAGTTAGAGGGAGCACCGGTGATGCTGCACTAGGGGTGTTGTCTTGGAAATCATCTTGGGGGTGTGGAGGAGTAGAAACTGTAGAGGCCCTCCGTTCGGAAGGAGCACCTTTATCCGCTGCCTTGCTAACTTCCTCCCGCTTTATTGATTTTGAATTGTCAAGTAAAACCGACAAGAAAAAGCAATAAAATTCTCTCTTCAGAACTCATTCATGCATGATACTGACAATCACTACTTTGATGTAAGGCAAACACATGATACCAGGATGGAATATGTATGAAAAACAGGACGGCATGGCATGTTCACAACTGTTTGTGTAAACTAAGAAGAAACCATTCCAGCAAATAAGAAGCAATGCAAGCTAGACACCACATGAAAGATGCAACCAATATGACTCTGCCAAGTTAAAAGCGTCCCATCATAAATGGTATTTCAACAAATTAGAAGCAGCGCATGCTATAAATCATATGAAAGATGCAACTAATATCGCACTGCATATACTAAAGGTGTCTCGTCATATTGATTGATGCGGGATACAAAAAAACAATAGTTTTATGTAAGGACATGCTTAATAGACAGATGTACTATGTACTAAATATAGGAAGGCATGTCACATTAACAGGTATAATGTATAAGCTAAGCAGACTAGCACATGCAGTTTAACCAGATTGGAAGAATTACAATCTAGACACCATATGCAACATGCAACCACATATCACGCTGCCAAGTTAGAGCAAGCACCTGCGATGCTAGTGTAGGGGAAATGTTGTAATCAACTACAGAGCTATGTTCACTATCTTCATCTAGCATTTCTGTTTCTTGAGAATCATCATAAGTAATTGATGTAAGAACATTAGTTTGATGTAAGAACATGGTTAATACACAGATGTACTAGTATGTACCAAAAACAGAAAGGCATGTCATATTCAAAGGTATAATGTGTAAGCTAAGCAGATGCAATTTAACCAAATTGGAAGCAATACAAGCTAGACATCCGGCTGGAGTGGTGAACATGATCATCTAGGACCTGAGAGCCTGGTGGGAAGCGGGCTGATTCGCCACCATCGCAGCTTTTTAGTTGGCTTCCAGGTGGTGCTTATCTTTGTTGGGCTTGTCACTGGATCGGCCAGTGCCCTGACTAACTATTTGTCTCACGGGATGGTGGTTCATGTAAAAAAATATCTTTCCTTATCAGACCGACTTCGGCCTTTCGAATACAAGCTAGACACCATATGGAAAATGCAACCACATATGACACCGCGAAGTTAAAGCAAGCACCTGGGATGGTGGTTCATTGCGAGCGAGGTCATCAACTCCAGAGCTACGTTTACCGTCTCCATCTGCTGACACTGCACCCTTTATAGCGTTGTAAAGTGTCGTGCATACCCGTGAAGAAAGCTGGCGCGACTTCTCTCTTTTCTTTGTTGCTTCTCTTTCGGCAGACTCTGAAATACCCTTGCATAAAAACACAATAGTGAGAGTATGGGTGAAGTGTGTGCAGAACTAGTGCACTCTAAAACTAGCAGATAGCAGGTGGCTAAAAAATAAATGACAGGAGACATATGATAGCTCTACAACATTGCATGGCAAACAAAATTAGATTCTACTTCATATGATTTTGTAATATATGAGCACAGGAAATGCAGGTAATCCTCCAGCACACCACCACATGTGCTCATATCTAAGATAACAGTCGACTGAAAATAAATAGGTCAGTCGATTTATTTAATGAACCGTCCGATCTATAAGGAACGGGCAGATGGCCTCCGTCTACCTCCCGCCAGTCACTGTTGATGATCTTTCTCGAACCGCCAGCGACCACCAGCACAGACCCCTGCCTCCGCCGCCCCGCCCTCCCCTCGACCTCACACCACCGCCGTGCTTGGCAGCACCCCCAGGCCATCCCTTTAATCTCGGCCGACCTCCAGTCTCCAGATCGGGCGCTAGTAGATCTAGGACACACACGCCCCTAAGATAAACACCAAGGCGTTGCTTCCCCGGCATAATAGGCGTACTAGGGAATGCTTACGTTATTAGGAACACAAGGCACACGCCCCTGTTACGTTGGGGAATGCTTCCGTTAATTGAGAATCAACTGGCCAGAAATTGAAATTCAGGGGGGCGACGGACCTCTAGCTAAGGTGACATAGTATATGAGGAGAAACCTTGTGCATCGCAAGTTACTAGGAACATCTAGTATGAAGAAGAAGAGGTCAACTAGTGTCTTCTATGGGATGAATACCGTGAAAGCACACACGTAAGATTTGCACAAATAAGGGAAGAGGAGTACCCGTATCGGTTGCCAGTGTGGTGTCGATACGTCGCAGCGATCTTCTTGTTTTTCCCGGGGGAACCGATGTTTTGGAGAGCCGTTGTTCCTTGGACAAACCCATGGCCAAATTGTTGACTGTGTTGCCGTGGCCGTATATCGGCAGATGGGAAGCAGATCCGAGGTGGTGAAGGACGGCGTAGAAGGAACAGCTTCGGTGCGGTGGACGGTGGCGAAGTTGGAGCGGCAGCGGTGAGGCGCAGGACGGCGTGGTTGAACTGGCTCGGGTATGGACTGCTCGGCCTTGGCTTCAACTACTAGACGTGGAGGGCGTTGCGGTTGAGGTTGTGGTGGACGCCGACGTTGGGGTATCGACTTCGGCGTGATGGAGGAGGGCGGTGGTTGATGGGTGGGATGGGGTGGCGGACGGAGGACGCCGGGGTTTTGCGGCTGGTGGAGAGGTAGTTTTGGTGCCCACGGAGTATGAATGGGGAATCGGACGGGTGGGGGGGAACCATGTTTCGGTCTGGGACGCGCTTGTTTTTGGCTTTTTTGACCAGAAGATGGGATGCGCTTGTTTGAAATTTGGGGAAAGTACAAACTTTGCCCCCCTCTTAAATTTTGGACCTACTGCGGGTCGGGGGTAGGATGGTAATCCCGGGTGTCCCAAATAGTGGGCGGGAGCGATTTCGGCCGCGCGCATGTGTGCTTAGGCGGCCATTGTGTATGAATGTTTTTCGAAGGCGGTTGTGTGGCGTCTAGATGAAGCTACAAACCAACCCCAGTTTAGACCTTTGGACGTCGGGCCGGTAGGTTTCACGGGTCGGAGTTATTATAAAAGTAATTTCCTTGTACTACCAAACATTGGTCTCACGCGGTTTCGGGCGAGTAGAGGCTCTTTTGGCGCTTCGTTCGAAATTTTGAAACACAATCATTCACGTTTAGAGTACTCTTGAACTATGAGGATTGACCTAAATAGACAACGTTATATTTGACCTTGTATGTTTGAAAACCTCATTAAATTATCCGCTTCTTTTTGAAATTTTGACACTTGAAAATCCTGTAACTACGATTATTTTGGAATGGAGGAGCTAAATTTGAACCTATTTTGTACACGACTACATATGCTATTATGTACAAAATCAGAGCAAAGATTGGTGCCCCCATAATTTAGGTATGGTTTACAAATGCCATGATATCAAATTCAAATAATTGAATGGACTTCATGTTGAATTCGATTTTTTTAACCACCTTAAGTTGAATTCAAATGTATGCTAGTTCATAGGTAGCTATTTATAATGTCCATTGTGTAACTTTTGTATGTATAATGTGCTTTACACACACAACATGAACTATACTCACGTTTATATTCGATTACTAAAGCGATGCATTGTCTGGAGTTCAAAATACTAGCTATGTGGATCAATTGTGTCGAATAATAACATAGACATGCTCAAATTCGATATAATCTAGATGTCTGATGGATCAATGACCGCTCCTTACATGAATTGCAAATATCATGATCCCATCCTAATATTTGGATAGAATTTATATCTTTAATCAATGTGTAGAGCAGTCTTTTACTTGTAGTTTCACTCTCCATCGGTGGTCTCTCACACATGCTCACACACTCTCTCCCGAGGTGTCTTTCTCGCACACTTGCTCTACATATAACCCTCCCTGCCTCTCGTAACCATTTACAACTGTTTTCACTAACCTTTATCACAAGCACTCTTCCTCTCGCAAACATACACACGCACAATCCTCATCGACCCTTTCTATATACATGGACCTGCCTACGCGTCTCATGTACGCACATTATCTTTGCGCCTGTCTCTCACGCATTGTCTCACACCTCTCTTCCTAATCGACGAGTATGATTCTAGCAGAGCATTCTGTAGGATGCCCCTTAAAGTTAGGTTGGATGAATAGTAATATCAGAGATAAAGGGGTTACCTTAGTCCGAGAACCTAGGGTTACAAATCCTAGCCGGCTTTGTCAGTGGACACAGAGTCCTTCACAATTCTGCTATCTTTGTCTTGTACGACTAGTCATCCATGGGTCTTCCTAAATGTGTCACGGGCCGACCAATGTGGCGCAGGACAGAACCGAACGAAGGGCCTCACCTCGACCCACCGGACTTCACGCGGTGACACACCCTCTGCCCCCATGTCTCATTATCTTCTCACACCCACACATACCAACACAAACACCACACACATAGAAAATTTCTCCTGGTGCCTCCATTCCATCCCCCCTTGCGTATACACACTCAAGGGAATGGAACCTCTTGTCATGACGTCATATTCATCTCTCTCTCTAGACCACTCTCATTTCTCGTGCTATCTCTCCCACGCCCCCCCCCCCTCCCCCGTCGGCCCCTCTATCCATGCCTCTCTCGAATACGTAATACACACACATACCTCTCTAGGCCCCGCCATATGCATCAACTACACATTCACACATGTTACATCACGTACCCCATTGAT
>NC_041385.1:745951817-745960528 GCF_002162155.2 Triticum dicoccoides | reverse complement strand
CCACTCTCATTTCTCGTGCTATCTCTCCCACGCCCCCCCCTCCCCCGTCGGCCCCTCTATCCATGCCTCTCTCGAATACGTAATACACACACATACCTCTCTAGGCCCCGCCATATGCATCAACTACACATTCACACATGTTACATCACGTACCCCATTGATCTAAAAAGCCCTCTCTTCACGTTTATTTCGCATATAGCATTCCTTTTGAATAAAGTGTGGCCAAAAAATTATTTTAGAGTTTCTACATATATACAACATTACAAAGTTATATGGAGGAGTACGAACGCTAATTTGCATTGCATGGTGCCCACAATGATATCTATTCCGCACTGTGAATTTGTATATTTTTATACTATATACAAAGTTAGTCATAATAAAGAGAAACGAAGAGCATCTCTCTCTCCAATGCATACCCCCCCTGTACGCCCCTTTCACGTAGGCACGCAAAACTATCTCCAGGTCCTATAAAAGTAAGCCCCCAGAAAATTCATGCATGTTTCATCTTTCTCTCGCGATATATGCAATGACGATCATTGGATTTGAAGCGAAAGCACGATACGTACATTGGACTTCAGAATCCACTCATTACGGTCACCATTTATGTTTAGTGGTTATTATACAGTCACGGGCTCACCGTACAACTCTGTATTTGCTCATGACATGACTAGTTGACCAGTTAAACGCTCCACGTGGCACCTCTAGTGTTGCATCACATTATCTCACTACCATCGTGCCCACCTGTTGACTTGTATGTACTCTACATCTACACTCTTATAAAATACATAAAATACACTCTTATAAAAATAGAGTTGGTGATGATGGTGTGCCTGCTATCCTGCAATATAGGCCATCCGATTTATATCTGACAGATAGGAAAGAAACTATGGCAATTTTGCAAAAAGGTACCCACACACCTCTCCACATTTGCAAATAAGGCCTTCCCTCGTTCATCCTTTTCTCTCACAAGATAAACAAGTCATACAAATGCATCTTGATGTTACGTGCAACGCACGGGCATCTTGCTAGTAAGAATGAAAACAAACGACAAAAAAATATTTGGACGGTGGTTCGAAGTCATGACCGCGGGCACAGCGAACAAGGTGGAGTTGTATTGGTATGCTGAGCCGTCTGTTTTAACACACAGGAGCTGGTGTGGTGATTATACACACACGCACGCATGCACATGAACTTCATCCACGCAACACTCACACAAACACATGCACCCATGCACGCACGCAACACTCACACGTACACACGCAGCCACGCACACACGCAACACTCACACGCACACACGCACGCATGCATGCACACACCAGTACACCACACGACCAACACACACTCTCACGCTCAAGTGCTCAAACTACATGTGCATGCGCACACACCAGGCCCTGACAGACACATACACAACCAGGTGATTCCCGCGCACGGGTTGGAGCCTTGTCGCGCCTATGTAAATTTGTGTTTATCTGACCTTTTCCTATGCGAACTGACAGGTGGGACCCACAAGGAACATGGTCAATTTAACTAGTCAACGTGGCGCCACGCAGACTATTTGGCCGGTCAACAGAGTGCAATCCGATGCTGAACTGTGAGCAAGTGACCGTATAATCACCACAAAACGTATATAGTGACCGTAATCAGCTTATTCTGAAGTTCAGTGACCATATTACGCTTTTCTCTCTGTAGGCCCTCCAAAACTACATCTCTACACGTTCTCGCATGTTACATCTAACAACTATGCAATACCGCACTACTACTACACTCTAACACAATAAATCATATGTGTTTTTAGTTTTACTAGATATCATATTGTTACTTATAATTATTCAGTTTGCATACAATAAAATTGCCTTTGAAATGTATGGCCAGTATCATCTACCGTGCGAGAAAATCCTGCCCTTTCCTGTTCAATCGGGTTTGTATCGATGGATCATGCGAAACAGCAAAACTATAGTACTATACAGTACAAGTGACAGTTCACTGGGTCGTCGTGTCGTCTACTCCTCCGTCGTAAGAGTGGAGCGCTCACTTTCATAAATCTTCTAGTCCCTTTCGCCGACATGTGGGACATCAAGCTACCGGGTCCACGTGCCATATCGGAATACAGTGCAGAGCAGCTGGGGTGAAGCACCCCAGTCATGGCACCGGCGTAGTAATGAGCAATGAGGCATCAAATCACAAAGCTGAACCTTTCCCGCAGTTAAGTTGGAGGGACGAAGTAATAATGCTAAAAAAAGAAGTTGGAGGGACGAAGCAACCATCATTTCACTCGTTGCTGAATCCGCTTCTCCCGCATCTTCTTCAACTTAACCACGTGTTGCTTCTGTCATTCTTCTGCCTCATGTGGGACGCGGATCGGCTTGGTAAAGCACTGACACGTGGGACCGCATGTTAGCAAACCACCAGGACAACGTCCTCCGAAAATAAGAAGCCTAATCCTAGACTTACAAAGGGATACGTAGCTGCTACGTATACTTTCCATCTAATCTATATATGCCCCTCTGATTTTTAGGTGGGGTGGGCCTAATCCTCTCCTTTAATCCAATCAAATAGTCCCACATCACATAGTTCGTAACTTTACGTAAACCATTACGTGGATGTAGCATTGCTCAAATAAGAAACCTCCCCCGCCATCCGCGCGGCAAAATCACCTCCTTTTTACTAATCTTGATTCTATAATTTTTTAGATCAATATAATTGAGATTTGTATAGATAGCACACCGGAGCAAAACCAAGTGGTATGGTTAAGGGCATCCACAATGTGTAGCCAAATGTGAAAATAGCTTTTGGCATCGTGGGAACCATTGTGGACGGTGTTGCCAAAGCCAAAAAGATGGAACCGAAGCTCCCTGATTGATTGATTGAAGGAATAGAAAAATGCAACGTCTCTCCTCTTTCTCCCATGCTTGGACGCATGTAGTACAGTATAGAGCACAGAATCTACTCCCCTGTCCCTTCTATCACAAATCACAAAGCAGTGAGGCGTCAAATCACAAAAGCACGGACGAAGCAACCATCATTTCACTCTTCGCTGACTCCGCTTCTCCATTGTCTTCTTCGAGAAACCATCTCACCGCACTAGTACTCCTAGTAGTACTAGTAAAGGACTTCCTGGATGCAAATAAGGCGGTTGTCTCGGCTTGCAGGCGGCACTTGCGAACGACTTACCATGGTCTCCCTCAATGGTTTTCTCCGTCGAACGCACTTTGCCAAACCACAAAAAATGATATCATCGACGTCACCCCAATGGGGAAGGAAGTCAAATATAGTTACTACCTCCATTTTTTTGTACACAAGTCCAGTATATCAAAATTACAATTTGCAAAGCGCCACTAACACTAATCGAGGCAAAATTGATGGGGTTAGCAACCAAGGACATTAATATCCCCTGCATGCATGCATAAGTGAGAAGGTTGGTTTGCATGGTGCTGCATTAATCAAGCGATGAGGAGTGAGATGGTTAGCTCTTTGGTCTTTGGAGAAAAAATACGCATTAATTGACACGTGAAACGAGGATTTGTATCGATTAAATCCCATGAAGGAAAACCCCGCCTTTCTTTTTTAACACTAGTACGTACATACTTATCCTGTTTGGGTCTAGGCCTTGCATTGCCAAACTTCGCCACACATTTTTGCCAAGCTTGCCTAAAGTTTTCAAAATGAGAAGGAGGTACACTTGCGCACGGCTGTCATGGTCGCACCGCACCCTCACACGGTCGCTCCTGCACGCCGCGGTCGCACCGCACCCTCACACAGTCGCTCATGCACGCCGCAAACCCAACCAAGGGAACGCACCCTCACTAACACGTGATGTCGCATGTGAACAAACCAAACTTAGCCATCCTATCGCTGACACATAATTTTCATTCATAGAGTATGTTTATCCAACCGCATGTTGGGGAGTATCCGTACGGCCCGTGCTGTGGTCTGTTGGGGAAGAAGAATAGGTGAGGAAGAAGGAAAGAAGGGTTAGGAGACGTAGGATATTCATCCAACCACCTGAAATGGTAGGCTGACCCAAGTCAGGCGACTTGCATAACAAATATATGTTTTTACACAGCAAAAGATCCATAAAAACAACAACATAAAGAAAAACTATCACTGCTCGCAGAAAGAGACGGCCTCATCATCTTTGGCTGCCGGCGCGAACCAGCTGTCGCTGCCAACGTGTGTCTCCGCACCGTGGTTGTCCTCGGCCTCCAGCTACTCATTCAAGCGGAGCGTGCGGGCACTCTGCACGGACGAGAGCACAGCCCGGTTCAAGTCGAGGACGTTCGGTTCCGCCTGCAGGAGGGCCTCGATGGCAATGGCATCCGCACACTCCGCATCGAGTCGAGCCTCCGCCGCCCGGTTCAAGTCCAGGACGTCCGGTTCCGCCTGCAGGAGGGCGTCGATGAGAGTGGCATCCGCGCGCTCCGCGTCGAGTCGAGCCTCCACCGCCCGGTTCAAGTCCAGGACATCCGGTTCTGCCTGCAGGAGGGTGTCGATGAGAGCGGCATCCGCGCGCTCTGCGTCGAGTCGAGCCTCTACCGCCCGGTTCAAGTCCAAAACATCCGGTTCCGCCAGCAGGAGGGCCTCGATGGCAGCGGCACCCGCGCGCTCCGCCTCAAGTTGAGCCTCTGCCGCCCGGTTCACATCCACGACATCCGGTTCCGCCTACAGGAGAGCCTCGATGGCAGCGGCATGCGCGCGCTCCGCGTCGAGTTGAGCCTCTGCCTCCCGGTCCTCCTTTAGTATCGCCATGTTGAACCGCTGGTCCGCCTGCACCATGGGGGACTCGGACGCCAGCACGAAGTTGACGTCCATCATCTCATACCCATCGGGGGCCTTCTGCGCCGCGACCTCCGCCATGAACATTGGATCGGCTTCCTCCTCCTCGTAGCTTGGCTCCAGAGAACTTGGGGATTGGCCCGCCGCAAAGCGAGCTTGGGAACGGCAGTCTATGGCACCGACCGCCACCGCTCTTTCTACATGGTGCTCCGGTGTCAGCATCTTGTAGTAAGTGATCTTGCGGCTCACCATGGCTTTCGGGTGAACTAGGGGACGCTTGATGCGGGCTAGGGGATCGAAAGGTGGGGGAATGGGCTGGAGATTTGGTGTGGTTTTAGGGTAGTGGCTGGCGTAGGCCGAGCAGCGAAGGGTCTGGTGTGAATAGTGGTTCCGGTGATGACCGGTCAATTGGTTTTGACTGTACATCGCTGTCTTGTCGCGTTCGCATTGCAGCCCGGCACGCTGGACCCTCCACGTCGCTCACCAAATGGAACGCGCTTCGTCTTGTGGGACCGCAGTTGAGAGCAAACCGACGGCCCTCCCCCTCCCCTGCCCGCGTCATCTATTATACCACCACTCCCTCCGTTTTATGCGGAGTAAATAAAAACAGAGGGAGTATACTACGGATGAGGATCCCTTGACGTGGCCGAACCCATTGAGTAACTGACATGCGGGGCCTAGCAAGCATGGGGTCCGCCAGTAAGTGACCGAAAGGGAGGGTAAGGCAGGGATACTATGTCAGAGGATCCACTTCCACTATACTACTTTGACCAAATGTTAGAGTAATAATATATGACATGCAACTTACACAAATGTTAGAGTAATAATATATGACATGCAACTTACACAAAGCATACAGGGTCTAATGCGTTTTTCGAGGCTAACTTTGACCAAATGTTAAAGTAATAATATATGACATGCAACTTACACAAAGCATACGGTCAGATTCGTATGTGAAAGGAGATTCCAATGATATAATTTTCACATTATACATCTCATGTACTATTAATCTTGTCAATAGTCAAATTGGAAACCATCTCGAGTACAAATCTAGGAGTACGTATGAATCTAACAATATTGATTGGGCGTTGTTGAATGTTGATACCTTTTTGATCAAAGTAGATTTACTTTGACTACACATAAAACTTATATGTAAACTAGAAAGGATAGGAGGGAGTATATTTTACGTTCAAAAACGAAACGAACATTGAATACCCTTTATATATGATTTGCGGATGCTATGATCACCGCTTCAAATTTTTGAATCCGCCTTAGGTATCACGTGCCCCCACTCGTTCCCTCTCGATTTCATCTCGGGATCTGGAGATCTATTGAAAGAGGACTAGGGTGGGTACATGCGAATGATACTCGGTGGAATGTTCAAATGAGGCATGCGGGAGGATGGACTCGACTGGAGGGCGACATGATTGATGGAGAAGAGGGTTGGAGAGGAATGAGAAATAAGCAAACGCCACATGGTTATACTTGAACAGCTCAAATAAACAACAAGTAGTCTCGCTTGGCCTACATAGTGAAAGGCCTAATGCTCAACGCGGAGCACTGACGCTCGAATATGGCCTGGAAAACAGGGAAACCGACATGTGGGGCACACCCGTCGGGACGATGTAGCGTAGACTAGTCCAATGGAGGAGCTGGCCCACAACCTCCTCGCCACCGACAACCGTTCATGTGGGTCATTGGGGCCAACAACGGGGTGCAGCTCCAGCACCGCCTCTCGACACGGTGACCGCGGTGAGCGACACGCTCATATCGTCGCTAGACATGGTCGGTTTCAGTGTGCCGAGGGTGGCGTTTGGTTCGTGCCCAAGGTTGCCCCATAAAAGCATTGGGTAGCCAAAATTTTGGTTGAGGTATTGGTTGCCCATGATTTGGCCGACATTGGCAAGAAAAATGAACTAGAGTTGGCTAGAGTTCATTAGCATGCCAAAGAAATGGCAACCATCCAAACAAAGACCAATCTTTGGGTCATGACCAAAATTTTGGTTGAGGTATTGGTTGCCCATAATTTGGCCGACATTGGCAAGAAAAATGAACTAGAGTTGGCTAGAGTTCGTTGGCATGCCAAAAAAATGGCAACCATCCAAACAAAGACCAATCTCTGGGTCATGACCAAAATTTTGGTAAGGTGCACTTTGGCCACAATCCAAACACACCCCAACACCCGGCTCGTCAAGGATGCGCGGGGCTCCGCGACGCATCCGCGGAGTGGTGTAGCACGGCCAACTGCATCCTCTGGACCTGAGACCATGTCGGGTCGTCTTGCTTTTTTAATGACATGCGGGGATCGCATGTGAGCAAAGGGCATCTCCAACGTTGCCACCACCGCAGCTGACTACCCTGGCACACCAAAACCCTCGTCCCTCGCGCCGTAGTGCGGTGCGTTCCCAGCTGGCGCCAGCTGCCCGCATTCATGTCGTCCGTTCGTATGTCGTCGTTAAGAGGCTCGGTGCCCGAGGAACCAACTCCGGCGACTTAATGATGCACCCGGACACTTGGCCTCACCGGAATGCGCTATTTAAAGCGACAGCGCCCAGCTAACCTCCACACCATAGCGCATCGTCCTCCTACCTGGAACCACATCCTCCATGACCGCAAGTGCGAACGCTCTACGGGAGAGCTTCTCTTTGGTGATGAAGCTCGAGGTCGCCGCCCTCACTCAAGCCGCCTCTCGCGACGCACTAGTGGCGTAGCCGGACGCGGACGCGACCGCACAAGCGGTGGCCACGCTGGTAGCCGACGACGGGAGCACTGTCAGCCACACGTCCTACTTGCCGCCGTCCAACGTCCGGCACCGCCGAGGTCGGGGACTCCTCCGAGGATGAGTAGGGCATGGGAGACGGCAGGGCATGGTGTGCCAACTGGCCGGTCCGTATCCCGTGTTCTACTCTTCCTCGCCAGAGACCGCACCTTCACTTCACGGGTCTTGAACCCTGCCCCCGTACATAGAGATCGCAGATGGAGGACGTCGGTCGCCGCCGTAGAATAGGTTTAGGGTCGGGTTTCTTTTATTTTTCTGTCCTATAAAAGTTCAAAATGTAATGAAAATCTGCCATGTTTGCATTAATCTCGGCCGGTGTATATGAACTTTCACAATAATATACATATTGTAGGAGTACTAGCAAGATGCCCGTGCATTGCACGGAAGATCAAGATCTTGTGGGAGAAAAGGATGAACGAGGGAAAGCCTTATATGCAAATGTGGAGAGGAGTGCGGGTAAATTTTCATAGTTTCCTTCTTATCCATTAGATATAGATTGGACGACCTATATTGCAGGATGACAGGCACACCATCATCACCAACTCTGTTTTTTATTGAACCAAGACAAATCTAACATGTGAAGTAAAATAAACACATAGGGTCTATACATACACAAATTATCTTAGGCACTCCAATAGTACATCCACTACACATTCACGCATTTCACATCTTTCTACATCTACGGGAACCTACGAAAGGGTTAACGTAAATTGCCTCTCTCTCTCTCCTTCCCTGATTTTCATGGTGGTGGGCCCCTCCCTCCTCCCAATCTACAATCAACAGCTCACACGTTTCACATTACGTTAATTACGTAACTGGGATTACGTAGGTGTAGCATTACTCGTCCTAAAAAACCCAACTAAGCCAACCCCCCAGCATATCGCGCGGGAAAAGACCCGGTCGTGCCGTTTTAGTCGGGATTACCGGATTACTAGTAGTAGTATCGATGGATCGCGCGAAGCAACAAAAAAATTTGAGGGGGCGAAGCACCTAGTTTAAAAGGAAAAAAGGCGGTACACTCACAGCACTCCTGTCGCGGTCGCATTGCACCCCACACACGTTCGGTCCTACACACGGCTCACGCAAATGGAACGTGCTTCGGCTTGCCTCTTCACTGACACGTGGGACTACACTTGGAGAAACTGACCATGCGCCAAAC
>NC_041385.1:745928463-745951493 GCF_002162155.2 Triticum dicoccoides | reverse complement strand
CCATTCGCTCCGCCAAAGCCGGCCTCCCCGCCGCGCCGATACGTCGGCGCCGTGGTTCAGCGATCCTCTCGCTCCCACAGTACGCTCTCGTAGACTGTCGTCCTCTAGCCGTGCCGCCACCTCTGGCTACGTTCTTGTGGAGGCGCACGGCGGTCAGCGCCACCACCGCTGGCGACGCTCATGTGGAGACGCACGGCAGTCAGCTTCTCCCACGGTACGCGCATTCTAGACTGAGGCCCTGTTCATGTCGGTGTAGTGTTGAATGTTAGCTGATAGACGTTGTTAATCTCACTGTTTGCCGAAGTAGTTTACTGTCAATATGCTCTGCTTAAGAAGCTTCCTTGCCCTGTTCTGCACTCAATCTGCTTAGCTGAGATGGCATGCCAAGGCCGATTAGTTGCTAAAATATCCTGCTATATATTTAGTGTGACGTAGATTGCCATGGTCTAGTAGCCAATATGTTAGGTGAAATAGCTCTACACCGTCTTATACTCGATCTTTGTTGCTGCGATGGCCTTCGATAGTTTGATGGCTGTGTGCTCGGCTCATTGACTGCTGAAATAGCCTGCCATGATTTAGCACTCAAATCTGTTTGTTGAATTAGCTTTACATATATTTCGTTACTTAGATCTGCTCGTCCAAATATCTTGCCATAGCTTTAGACATCGACCTAGGTATTGTTTTCTGGACTTCATAAAAAAGCATATATGTTTTTCCTGTAATATCTAGTAGAAGAACTAATTTGTATGTCTAACAGATGGACAGGACTTGGATAACTTCTGCCCAAAGATTCTCTGTTGCATATGTCGAGGGGGTTGAAAACTTCATGAAATTTATCAGAGCTAAGTACGGTGGTCCGAAATCAGATGTGCTCTGCCCATGTAGCAGTTGTATGAATTCAGTTACAAGACCCCAGTCAACTGTGCAAAATCATCTACACTTGTATGGGATATCGGTCACATATACTAGGTGGGTTCATCATGGTGAAGTTGTGAACGTCAATGTTATTGACTACGTGGAAGCAGCAGATCACCATCTTGATCTGCCTGATGCTCAGGTGGAAGAGGAGGAGGAGGTGGTGGTGGTGGAGCCAGTGAGTTTAACCAACATTGAAACAATGCTACGAAATGCTCGTGCATATTCCGTGAACTTTCACCTGCAGAAGAAAAACGGTGGGCCCGCATGTTGGAACAATGCAACGTTGTTTTCACCCCAGGAAATAAGTTGTCAATATTCTCAGCTATGGTCACCTTTCTTCAGGTGAAGACATCTGAGCGGATGACCAACAGATCATTCGATGCGATGTTGGCTGCTTTCCGCAAATCTTTCCCAGATGCGTCTGAGCTACCACACACCTACAGTAAAATGAAGAATTTCCTTCGTGCAGTTGGAATTAGATATGATATGATCCATGTTTGTAAGAATAATTGTGTTCTGTTCCGGAAGTATTATGCCAACTTAAGTGAATGCCCGAAATGCAAATCATCAAGATGGAAAGATGGCTATGTTGTGAAGAGGATTCCTCATAATGTTCTTAGACATTTTCCAATTACACCAAGATTGCAGAGGTTGTTTCATGATGCTGAAACAAGAGAGGATGTATTGTGGCATTCTAGGAACCAGGAGTACAGAGATCAGAATGTAATGAGCCATCCATCTCATGGTAGTGAGTGAAAAAGCTTCAATGATAAACACAAAGAGTTTGCTGCTGACCCGAGAAACATTAGACTTGGCTTAGCTTCAGATGGATTTAACCCATTTGGCCACCAGAGCGCCACATATAGCATGTGGCAAGTGCTTGTTATCCCTTACAACATGCCTCCAAATGTTTGCACCAAAGAATCAAACTACATGATGGCCTTGCTCATCCCAGGTCTAAAAAGTCCTGGAAAGGATTTTGATTTGTTCATGGAGCCTCTTGTGGAGGAACTTCAACAGCTATAGAAGGGTGTTCTCACTCGAGACCTATATAGCAGCCCACCAGCTGATTTCTTTCTGCGTGCTGTTGTAATTTGGTGCATCCATGATTATCTGACTTTGGGCACTATGTCAGGGCAAACGACACATGGTTACAATGCATGTGTTCGCTGTGACAGGAATCCGCTGTCATACGCAATACTTAGCAAGATCTGTTACATTGGACATCGCAATTTCCTTGCCAAGGACAAGCCGCATCCTAGAAAATACTAAAGACATGTGTTCAATGCAAAGCATGAAAACCGTGATGCGCCAAAGAGGCTCACCGCCGATGAGTTGCAAGTGGAATTAAAGAAGGTCAGGCATATTACACCAGGAAACCATCCTGGTAATGGTAGCGGGAAAAGGAAGTGTGGCACGGTAGAAGAGAGATTATTGTTTACCCGTAGGTCCACTTTGTGGGACTTGGAGTATAGGAAAAATTTGGATCTACGGCATAATCTTGATGTGATGCACATCGAGAAAAATATATGTGACAGCATTATCGGCACACTTCTTAACATTGAAGGCAAGACGAAAGATACCTTAAAATCTAGGATTGATTTGACACACCTGGGTATCAGAATGGATTCGCAGGTGCAAGATGAAGGTAAACCACGGGATATGGCACCAGCTGTGTACGTCTTGGACAAGGTAAAAAGAAAAGAATTTTGTGAGGTCCTGTCACGTGTGAGATTCCCACATGGATTTGCTCCCAACCCTAAAAGGAGAGTCAGTGCAGATGGAAATAAGGTACAAGGGTTGAAAACTCATGGCTGCCACGTCCTACTTCAAAGGGTTTTACCTGTTATCCTTAGAGGATTGGGCCTCCCTGACTTATATAGAGCAGTTGTAGAGTTGGGACAATTCTTCAGGGAATTCTGTAGTAGAAATATCAGGATAGATGCTTTGGAGCGTCTTAGAGACAAGATACCAACTATCCTATGCGACATTGAGAAGATATATCCTCCAGCCTTATTTGATGTGATGGTGCATTTGGCTGTTCATCTACCTGATGAGGCACTACTTAGAGGTCCAGTACAGTATGGCTGGATGTACCCTATTGAAAGGCGGCTAGGCACTTTCAAAGGCTATGTTAGGAACAGAGCTAGACCCGAGGGTTCCATTGCAGAGGCCTACATTGCTACAGAAGCGTTGACATTCTGCTCAAAATACATTGAAATAGCTGATCAGCTTAGCAAAGAGGTGGGTGAAGACAATCCCGGGCTCAATGTTTTTGATTATTCTGTTCGAGTTACAGGTAAGAGTTGACATGAGGACAAACATAAAGATTTGGACAAAATGGTTTGGTATGTGTTGAATAACTGTCCTGAGATACTACCTTATATCAAGTAAGTGTATTACTGTAGCTTATACATCATAATCTACTAAACTTGCAGCACATTCTTATATATTTAGATGTTTGACGCGATCACTATGTTGTGCAGCATCTACAAAGAGGAGTTACTGCCGCAAATCCAAGAAACATTGACAAACTGGTTATGGCAGGATTTGCGAAATGGTTCAAGAACCATGTAAGCTTTTGAAGTGCACTGTAAGTGTTTTTAATATATTGAGTACATAAGATGATCAGCTTGTCTATTTTCTAACCATAGGTTAAGAAGATGCGGGAGGATGGGCAGGCAGTTGATGATGCCCTTTACTCACTAGTAATGGGTCCTGATACTCGGGTAAGACATTATGAATCTTGCGTTGTTGGAGATGTGCGCTACAACACCCTTGCATGAGACGAAGGCAGGAAGACACAAAACAGTGCCATCATGAGCACGGATACGTATGACAAAGAGACAACTGAAATGTATGCTAACATAACAGACATTGTTCAGTTGCAGTATAACTCCAGTTTCGAGGATCATCGGTGTGTGGTTTTGTTGTGCTGTCGTTGGTATAACCTATTTTCCAGGATTGCAAAACCCAGAGCTGATGATTATTTCAAATCCATCAATGTCAAGGCGGCATACCAGACCAACGAGCCTTTTATTTTGGCAAATCAAGCAACACATATATTTTTCTTGGAAGACACATTTGCTCGTAGCGTGATTGGAGAGTATTGCAAAGGTTTGAGCAGAGGAATTCGTTTAATGAAGTTGCACAACAAGATGATGCTTACACTGCTCCTGATGTACAAGATAACATAGATGTTCCTAATATCTTTCAGAACCATCACGTTAATGACGCCGGCGAAAAGATTGCATGTCGTCTTGTGGACATACAATAGTTGATCAAGAAGAAGCCAACGTTCGAGGACGTTGAGGACAAAGAAGAAGATGACACCGTGGGGAATTACGATTCAGACTGATACACATGGCGAATATGTTGACGCTGCTGATGCGGATGATGATTACATTGCTTTTGTCGTATTTGCATGTCAGAAGACGTTTTTTTATCTACTATGTGAAATTGTGTTTGTTATGACAACTGAAACCTGATGAACATGTTGTTTAGTATTTTGTTATGAGAACATCACTTGTTATGTATGCTGATTTGTGTTTGGTGATTGTATGACAACTAAAACATGATGACATTGTTGTGTAGTTGTACTCATATTTGGCTGTGAAACTTGAATTTGATGACATAGTTTGCTGTTGGACTGCAATTTGCTCGACGTCTTCGAATGAGAACGAAGCTGACCCGACAGGGCCTCTGCTATTTATTTATTTATATGAGCAAAAGGGGATACCCCCTGATTTCCGTTAATAGAAATCATTAGATGTTCACAACACTACGCCCAGACTGCTACACAGGTTTCATTCATTACTAGTTTCAGCAAAGTGCTCATGTCGTAGCCACTGAATACATCACGAGTGCTACATACACTGCAAATAAAGAGACAGTCATCCTACAAAGCACATCGATTTTGCCCATTATCTTCACAAGCTCTTTCATCTCCTCGTTGTTGTCAAGGCCGTTCAGCAGCTGTTGCTTGGCCATGATCAGAGGAACTGCATCTTTAACCTTCTGCTCTGCATCTTCCTCTTCTGTCGTTCCTTCAGTTACTTGTCCAACACCCCAACCTGCTGGTATTGGGATTCCTTGGCTAACCAAATAATCAGCGTAGTTGCATTCCCCCACTGTTGGGGGTTGGGTACGACATATGCCAAAGGATGGCTTATCATGGTGGGAGCGAGTAGAACGTCGCTGGTGCCCGGAAGTGGGATGAGGCGAAGACATGCATGCTGGCGGATCTTACCCAGCTTCAGGGCTCTCCGAGGAGATAACACCCCTACTGCTGCTCTGCGGGGTCTCCACATGGTCACTATGGCAAAGTGAATACAATGGTGCTCCTAGAGCTATTTCTGGAGGTTGGAGAGGGCAAGGCTAGCTCTCCCCTTCCTGTGTGATCGGTCTAATGCTAAAGAGGATATCCCCGTTGCATGGGTGCCCCGGGGGGGCTTATATAGGCCTGCCCCCCAGGGATACAATGGTAATCCGGATGGGCGCGGGTCCCAGCCGTCTGTCTCTCAGGCCGCCTCTTCTCCGCCGACTTTTGGGGCCCGTCGACTGGCGGGCCCCGCGGACAGGCCTGGTACTGTAGCGGTGCTTCTGATGACGCTGGCTTGGTCACGGGGTCATGGCAACAGTGCCGCCGTCTGGCGGACGATCACTGTCGCCATTCCCCGTCTTGTCTGATTAATGGCGTGCGGGGCCCGTGGGAGGGGCCGACTGACTCCAGGGGGCCGACTCCCATGGGCCCATCTTCTTGGCACTCTCGCCGCCTTCGATACTCCTGTTGACAGGTGGTCCCGCCGTCCTCGGGCCGTACAAGTAGGCGTCGTGGACACAGTGCGCCGCCCACTAAGGCTGAGGTCAGGGTCGGCATGGCAACAGTGCCGCGCCGCGATGGAGATCTCCAGCGATACGGAACACTATAGCCATGCCAGCCCCTCGTAGGCGGGGTAGGGATGGCCGCGCAATGACCATACCCCGCCCCACCATCGTGGAGAAGGCAGGAGACGGTTGGAGTCGTGGGCCGACTCCCATAGTCATCTTATCTTGAAGTCGCCAGCCAAGAGCCGGCTTGTCTCGAGGCCGTCTCTGGGACTCGGCTGTGAGGGACAGTCGCCGCCGCCTCCCAGGAGGCGGCTCTTCGTTGTGGGGTCTTTGAGGGGCGCAGTCGGCCCCGATGTTTCGAAAGGCTCTGGGGCTCGGGTTAGCCTACCCGTGGCCCATTACTCCGACAGTAGTCCCCGAAGCTGGTGAGGCGCCGCGGGAGACGCGCCGGGGAGCCTCAACAGTTTCATCTCTCCGGGGGCGGAATCTCGGCCTCGCTCTCCGTCTTCCTCCAGGCCGACTAGCTGGAGTCGGACTCACAGAAGGCCGTCTTGCCTCTTAGAGGGTTTGAACGTCGCGGCAGGGTTCAGGCGGCGTGCCTGATAAGCTTCCGGGCAGCCGCCCGTTGAGGGTCCGTCGCGTGGCGCCACGTGGCGGGGTCAGTCTGCCCACCCACGCGCGCGACGGGACAGGACCTCAGGCGGGGCCCGCCACTACCGCGCCTCGGCACGCGAGCGGATTTGCTGCGGTCGTGCGGACGGTTGGGTTTCCCACGCCGTAACTTCACGCAGTTACTGCGTGTGGTAGATCGTGGGGGACGTGGGGGCCGGGGCACAGTTAATCCCATGCCCGCCCCGTCGGCTTCTCAGCCCTGTGAGCCTATAAGTAGGCGGGAGGAAAGGAGAGGCGAAGCACGCACGCCCATCTCCCCTGCTCCCCTGCTTCCTTCTTGCCTCTTCTCCCTCTCGTCACCTCCGCACGACCGCGCTTGCGACGATGAGCTCCTCCTCCGCTGCCGCGCCTGCTACCGTGCGCTCCGGCGTGTGGGACGGCTCAGAGGTAGACGACGACATCATCGATTTCCTCCGCAAGACGCGTTGCCTCCCTGGCGCGGACCTAGTGCGAGCCCGCGCCGCGCCGGAGGGGGAAATCTTGCCGGCGCCGGAGGAGGGCGAGCGGGTCGTATTCCGCTCGCACCTCATGCGCGGCCTGGGGCTGCCGGAGAGCGGCTTCTTCCACTCCTTTTTGGAGTTCCACAGGCTCCAGCCGCACCACCTCACCCCGAACACGGTGGTGCTCCTGGCCGCCTTCGCCACCTTGTGCGAAGGCTTCCTCGGCGTCCTCCCCACAATCGAACTGTGGGGAGAATTCTTTCAATCTAAGCTCGGCACGCACATCGCCGGCATGCCGGCCCAGTGCGGCGCTTTCATCGCGATGCGGAGGTCGGTGGCCGACAATCCGTTCCCCGCCATCCCGCTGATCAAGTCGGTGAAGATGTGGCAGCGTTCTTACTTCTATGTGCAGAACGTCACTGCAGACGGCGACTGGGTCAACTTGCCGCCTTTCGAAGCCGGCGCGATGGCTGGGAGGCTCCCCAACTGGTCCCACCGGGTCAAGACACTAACTCCCGCTGGTGCCACCGCCGTCGCGCGACTCCGAGTTCTGACGCAGTCGGAGGGCATGACCGGGTCCGACTTGCTGGCCGCCTTTGTGGCGCGCCGAGTCCTCTCGCTTCAAGGCCGACCTCATCTGATCTGTCAGATGAGCGTCCACCGGGGTCTGAGTTGGCTCTGCTCCAAGGACATGCCCCACGCGGAGGTGGCCGACATGGTGAACTATATCTCAAACTGCAATCTCTCGGCGACTTGGCAGTTCGGCAAGGAGCCGTACTCACGCGCCAACCCTCCGCCTGTCGTAAGTCGTCCTTCTTCTTCTTTGTCCTTTTTGCAGCCGAATCCGACTTCTAATATTTTTTGGTTTTTCTTGAGTCAGAACCCCCTCATCCAGCCTTCAGTCGGCACCGCGGGCTCGGCCCGCTAGTTCGTCCTCGAACGAGCGGAGAGCGACATCAACGACCCGGACTTGGGGGTCGCGGCGATGGAGGCCGACGATGAGGGAGGCAGAGGAGGAAGAGGAGGAGGCTTTAGGCCGTCGATCACTTTTGTCGACTAGCCTGATGACGACGCCGAGGGGGAAGTCGCCTCACGCCATCAATCAAGGGCCGGCCAGCCGAGCGCGAGTTCTGCCGCCGGCTCGGGTGGTCAGGGCGGCGCGAAGAGGCGCTGGGCCGGGCCGAGCTTTCTTGGCGGCCGGCCGAAGAAGCTAAAGGGGGCGGCCACCGCGACCCAGAGGGAGGCGATCGCGAAGGCCAACCGCGTCTGTAAGGAAGTGAAGAAGCCGCCGCTGGTCTCCATGTAAGTGCCTCCGCCCTTGTCTTGTTTTGCTCTTGGTGGGCCATTGTCCAAATCTTTTACATATTTTCTTCGTCTCAGGGCTCCCCTCACCTTCGAGAGGGTCGCTGCGGCCTCCGTCATGGGGTCGGCAGAGACCTCCGCCAGTACTCGGCGGATAGATCCCGCTGCCGACCTTCGGGAGGCGACGGAGCGGAATGCGCGGGAGAAGCGCGATGAGGACGAAGCCGCCCGTCTGGAGAAGGCGGAGGCCAAGAAGGCGGCTGCCTCTGCCCAGAGGAAGCTGGACGAGGCCGAAGCCGCCATTGCGGCAAGGCGGCGAGCAGAGGAGGCCGTGCTCCTCCAGTCGGTGTTGCTCGTCATCCCGCTGAACTCCGCGCAGCCGCCCCCGGAGTTCACGGGGCAGACTGCGGAAGTCAGCGGTGAGAACCCCGTCATGAAGAGGGAGAGCGGCGATGGCTCTATGTCGGACACAATCATGCCGCCACCGCCGCCTCCGCCGCCGTCTGGGGGCGCGGAAGATAAACAGCCGGTGCCGCCGACTGAGTACGAGTCTGTGGCGAGGCTGCTCCTTCAAGTCGCCTTGCCAGCGCGCCGCCGTCTCGAGAAGGCGACTTCGGCGCCACGCCCGCTGGAGACCGTCGCCGCCAGCTCGGCCATCCCAGACGCCGAGGCGACGAGCGCCGCGCCCGTTGGGTGGGTGCGAGGAGGCGGCACGGCCCGCTGAACCAGGCGCTTCTGGACGTCCAGGCGAAGCTACGAGCCGAAGGCGACGCTATCCAAAGCTGCACCAAGGTGCATCTGGCATCGCGCGTAGCCGTCCGGGTATGCTTCATTTTTGACTTTGCTTTCTTTGTTCTTCTCTGTGGGGGCGCGCCAGCGCACCCACTGGGTGCAGTCCCCGAGTTTTGGGCCGGCTGCTGAGCAGGCGGCCCGGAACTCCTTCTGGCGAGTTCTGATACTTATCTTTGTCTAAAAATTCTCATTGCAGGAGTACCACAACCTCCGCGTCACTGCCTTCAACCGCAATGTTGAGGAGCTGAACAAGCGGACTGCCGATTTGTCAGAGAGTCGGAGTGAGTCTTCCTCCTTCTTCGCGGGGGCGTGTTGGCGCACCCGCGGGCTGTAGTCCCCGAGATTCGGGCCGACTGCAGCGCAGTCGGGCTGGATCTTCTCAGCGACTTTCTTGTTGATGACTTAATGTCTTTTCTTTTTTATTCTTCAGAGGCCAACGCCACTCTTCAGCAGCAGCTGGGCGAGGCCAACACCGCCTTGCGCGCCAAGGGGGAGGAGTGCGGCAAGCTTGCCGCGGAGCGTGATCTGCTGGCCGCGCAGCTGGCGGAGCAGAAGGAGTTGCTCAAGAAGGCGCAGGAGGAGGCAGAGAAGAAAGAGACTACGCTCCTGGCCGAGTTCGAGAGCGAGCGCTCCTCCTGGACCGACAAAGAGGCGCAGCTGGCTTCCGGCTTTCATGAGATTGAGGACATCGTCGACGGTGAGTTCCTTTACTTTCTTTGAGCCACCGACTGTGGGTCAGGCGACTCCTGATTCTGACTTGCTTCTTTTTTGTCTTGGCAGACTTCTTCCCTGGCCACTCGCAGGCGGCCACTCAGGCCATCGAGGCAGACCGCGAGGCGCGGAGGGCAGATGGTGCGGCGATTGCTGCCAACGCCCCCCGGACCCTTGACGAGCAGCTTCTGAGCATTGAAGCTCGTCTGCGGCCGGCCCATCGGATGCTGCGCCGACTTCAGCGTGCCGGCGCCCAGGCCATTGCCGCCTTGTGGCCGGACATGCCGGTTCTGCGCACTGCCAGTCGGACTGCCGACTGGCTGGAGGTCGCAGTCGGTCGTCTTGAGGCTTGGAAGGGTTCCTCGGCCCGGGCTGGAGCGTGCCGGGCCTTGGAATTCGTCAAGGCATGGTATCCAGGGCTGGACCTGGACCATCTGGCCGCATTCCGGTTAGAGGCCCAGGCGGAGCTGGTGGCTGTGGAAGACGCCCTCGTCGCCCGTGCCGCGGCGATCGCCGACTATGCTGACACCAGCATCTTCGTCCCTGATCGGGCCGAAGATGGCAGGGAGGCGCCGCTGGAGTGGTTCGAGATGAACTCGGATTATGACGAGGACTCGGCGGAGGTGATTGCTTCCAGCGCCAAGGAGGAAGGTGAGGCGGAGGACGAAGGCGAGACGGAGGCGCCAGAAGACGGGACGGGCGACCAGCCTCAGCTCGACCGCGCCTCCAGCAACGAGCCGCGTCCGGAGAAGGCGGCTGCCGCCGGAGACGATCAAGCCGAGACTGCCCAGCCGCCCCCCCCCCCCCAGCGCCTGACACCGCCGTCTCCTCCGACCCTCCGAACCTGGATGCTGCCTCCTAGGCTGTCGTCTTTGCTTTCCCTTTATCTGCCTTAGTAGTCTTTGAAAAACTTTGTTAATTCGAACAGTTCCACCCGCGGGGTGTATCTTGAACTTCTACTTGAAGATTCGGCCGAGGGCCTATGTCATGTAAATATTTATCCGAGTTCTATCTTTTCTTGCTCATTGCTCTTTTGGCCTTTTCCTTTGCTGCCTTCCCTTAGTTGCCGCCTTGCCAGTCAGACAACCGCTCTGCGGACTGCCACTGGATCAAACACTTGGCTACTTGGCTAATTGGCCATTTTAGAGTCTTTTTAACAAGTCGGATAGAAAACGGTAAGCCGACTACTTACAAGTCGGCTTCACTTAGGAGAGGCTAGAAGAAAGCGGCAAGCCGACTATTCATGAGTCGGCTTTGCTTGAGAGAGGCTGGAAGCCGTCTTAGGCTATGTTTGTGCTTTGGGTCCTTAGCCATTTTTCGTGTGGGCGCCCGTTCTTCCTTACTCCTGCCTACCAAGCAGTCGCTCTGCGAGCTGCGGCTTCTGACAGGAGACGGCTTAGGCGCCACACACTACTTGTCTGACTGCGGGAAGCATTTCATGGCGCGAGGCGGCGAGTCCCCGGGCCGACTAGTCGAGCCCGGTGCCAAGCGGCATAACAAAGAGTAATGTACTCGAAGGCATAATTCTTATCATACAAATGACAAAAGGGGCAGTCCCCGAGCTCGTCTCGGGGGGGCCGAAGTCTTGGTACTTAAATACAAAGGGTAACGTGATACATACTGCATCAACTGTAAAATCTTCGGAGAAGGTTTGCATTCCATGGGTGCTCCGTCTCTTTGCCGGAGTCGTCCCTCTTGCGTGCTCGAGGCTTCTGAGCGTCGATCAGGTAGTAGGAGTCGTTTCCCAACACCTTGCTGATAATGAAGGGGCCTTCCCAAGGCGCCGACAGCTTGTGCTGGCCGGCTGTTCGCTGGATCAGCCGGAGCACAAGGTCGCCCTCTTGGAAAGATCTCGGCCTGACCTTCCTGTTGTAGTATCAGTGCAGGATCTGCTGGTAGATGCTGGACCGGCTGAGTGCCAATAGCTGGCCCTCTTCCAGCAGATCGACACCATCTTGACGTGCTTCTTCTGCTTCTTCCCCGTTGTACATGGTGACTCGCGGAGAGTCAAACTATATGTCCGTTGGGATGACGGCTTCAGCACCATAGACGAGGAAGAAGGGTGTGAATCCGGTTGACTTGTTTGGAGTCGTGCGCAGACTCCAGAGGACGGCTGGCAACTCGTCAAGCCAACAGCCGGCCGAACGCTCCAGTGGTTCGACCAGTCGAGGCTTGATGCCAGACAGGATGAGGCCGTTTGCTCGCTCTACCTGGCCGTTTGACTGCGGATGGGCAACGGACGCTAGGTCCAGTCGGATGCCCTGAGTCGCGCAGAAACAGGCCAAGGCACCTTTGGCAAAGTTTGTGCCATTGTCGGTGATGATGCTGTGTGGTATGCCGTACCGAGTCGTGATGTCGGTGATCAAAGTCACTGCAGTCGGACCATTCAACTTCTTGATGGGCTTTACTTCTATCCACTTGGTGAACTTGTCCACCGCGACAAGTAGGTGAGTTAGGCCGCCTCGGGCTGTTTTGAATGGTCCCACCATATCCAGGCCCCAAACCGCAAAGGGCCAGGCAATGGGGATAGTCTTGAGTGCGGAAGCCGGCTGATGTGGCTTGGAGCAGAACATCTGACACCCCTTGCATTTTTGGACTAATTCTTTGGCCTCTTCCAGGGCAGTTGGCCAGAAGAAACCGTGTCGGAAGGCTTTGGCGACGAGTGCTCTCGAAGACGCATGGTGGCCGCACTTGCCTTCATGGATGTCTTTGAAAATTGCTTGGCCTTGCTCTGGCTCAACGCAGCGCTGGTAGACGCTGGTGACACTGCGCCTGACCAGCTCTATGTTGACTATGGTGTAGGCTGCCGCTCGGCGTTGTACTTGCTGAGCCAAGGTTTCATCAATCGGTAGTTCTCTGTTCACCAGGAACTTGAGGATGGGTTGTGCCCATGAGGGTGCTGCTATTTCTTCGACTATCAGTACTGCAACTTGGACGAGGGCGGCTGGGCTGGGAGGCGGCAGGCTGGAGTCCGCAGCCGCTTGCTGGATTGATGAAGTCCCCAGGCCAACTGGAACAGTCCCCGGGCCGAGTTCTGGAGTCATCGGTTTGGTCGCCACAGTCTCCGAGCTGGGTTCTGAAGTCCCCGGGCCGGCTTTGACTGGAGCGCTCTTGGAGTCGGATCCGACTTCTTCGGGTGGAGCCGGCATAAATATGGAGTCTGATTCTGGTGAAAGTTTGACAGATGGCTTGAGGAGGCGCCGAAGGGCAACGCCGGATGGTATTGCTTGGCGGGTGGAGCCGATTCGTGCCAAGGCGTCTGCTTGGTCGTTGTCGTTTCATGGCACGTGGAGGAACTCGCACCCCTCGAAGTATCCGCTGAGTTGCTGCACAAGTAAACGGTAGCTCGCCATGTTTGCGTCCTTGGCATCCCAATCGCCAGATGACTGCTGGACCACCAAGTCAGAGTCGCCATAACACAGGATCCGGCGAATGCCGAGTTCTTTGGCAAGCCGGAGCCCGTGAATGAGCGCTTCGTACTCAGCGACGTTGTTGGAGGCAGCAAAATGGATCTGCAGCGCATATCTGAGCTTGTCGCCTTTGGGGGAAGTGAGGACGACGCCGGCTCCCAAGCCGGTGCGCATCTTGGAGCCGTCGAAATGCATCCGCCAATGGGTGGAGTCGGGCGCTGGTGGCAGGTACTGGGTCTCGGCCCAGTCGACGAGGAAGTCGGCCAGTGCTTGCGACTTGATGGCGGTGCGGGGATGGTAGTAGATGGTGTAGGGAGCTAGATCGATGGCCCATTTGGCCACTCGGCCAGAAGCATCTCGTCTTCCGATGATCTCGGCAAGTGGGGTTGTGCAGACCACAGTGATTGGATGCTCCTGGAAGTAAGGCTTCAATTTCTTGGCGGCAAAGTGTACGCCGTAGCACATCTTCTGGTAGTGGGGGTAGTTCTTCTTGGAGGTCGACAGTACTTCGCTTAGGTAATATACTGGTCTCTGGACAGGTAGCGCCTTGCCTTCCTCCTTGCGCTCGACTACAATGACTGTGCTGACTACCCGGCTGGTGGTGGCAATGTACAGGAGCATGGACTCCTTGGGAGTCGGAGCCGCCAGCACAGGGGGCGTAGTCAATATTTTCTTCAGTTGGAGAAAAGCTTCGTCCGCCTTGGGAGTCCACTCAAAAAAGGTCGTCTTCTTCATGAGCTGATATAAGGGGAGAGCCTCCTCGCCCAGCCGACTGATGAATCGGCTGATGGATGCCAAACAGCCGGTGAATTTTTGCACATCTAACAGTCGTCTGGGTGCCTCCATCCTCTCGATGGCCTTGATCTTCACGGGGTTGCACTCGATGTCACATTCAGAGACCAGGAAACATAGGAATTGGCTGGCTGGTACTCCGAAGACGCATTTCTCGGGGTTGAGCTTGATCTGGAATCAGCGCAGATTCTCAAAGGTTTCCTTGAGGTCTTCCAATAGTGTTCCACGTTTTTCCGTCTTCACCACCACATCATCCACGTAGACGTGGGCGTTTCTGCCGAGTTTCTTGAGGAGGCACTTCTGCATGCAACGCTGAAAGGTGGCGCCGGCATTCCTCAAGCCGAACGTCATGGTCAGGTAGCAGAAGGCACCGAATGGCGTGATGAAGGCGGTCTTCAGTCTGTCAGCCGGGTTCAGCTTGATCTGGTGATATCTTGAATATGCATCTAAGAAACTCAACAGCTCGCATCCGGCCGTGGAGTCTATCACCTGATCAATTCTCGGCAGAGCGAATGGGTCTTTGGGGCAGGCTTTGTTGAGGCTAGTGTAATTGATACACATCCACCACTGCTTGTTCTTCTTCAGCACCAGGACTGGGTTTGCTAGCCACTCCGGAAAAAACACCTCCATAATGAAGCCGGCTGCCAGGAGCCGGGCTATCTCTTCTCCAATGACTCTTCTCTTCTCTTCTGACAGGCGGCGCAAGGGCTGCCTGACGGGCTTCACATCAGACCGGACATGTAACTTGTGCTCGGCGAATTCCGTCGGTACACCTGGCATGTCTTTAGGGGACCATGCAAAGATGTCTCGATTCTCACGGAGGAAATCGACGAGCTCGCCTTCCTATTTGCTGTCAAGGTTTGTACCCATGACAGCGTACCTCTCTGGGTGCTCCGGGTCCAAAGGTATCTTCTTCGTCTCTCTGGCCGGCTTGAATGATCCTTCTACTTCCGATTCCTTGGGGTCGGGCGACATCTCGGGCTGCTTGCCGGCCATCGCCACAACCCGATCAAGGAGCCGCTTCTCAGCTGCGATCACCAAGGACTCGGCTAGCCGACTGCTTTCGGCCGCGCAGGCGGACGACTTTCTGTAGTCGCCGGCTACGGTCAGAATCCCCTTGGAACTCGGCATCTTCATTTTGAGGTAGGCGTAGTCGGGGACTGCCATGAACTTGGCCAAAGCAGGTCGGCCAAGCAACGCCTGGTATGGGCTTTCGAGATCCACCACTTCAAACCAAACTGGCTCTCGGTAGAAATGATCTTTGTCCCCAAAGAGGACGTCTATCAGGATCTTGCCGGTTGGCGAGTAGGAAAGGCCAGGAACAATGCCGTGGAACACAGTCCGGCTGCTCTGAAGCTGTCTTCGCTTGATTCCTAACTTCTCCATCGTATCCTTGTACAGGATGTTGATACTGCTGCCTCCGTCTATCAGCACTCGCGAGAAACAAGCGGCCCGCCTATCTGTGGCGAGTGTGGCACCTAAGACCAGGGCGTAGGAGCCCGGATTCGGCATCACCTTTAGGTGATCAGCTCTGCTCCAACTGATAGGCCTTTCGGACCAGTGCATGAACTCTGGAGTGCTTGACGCGACTGCGTTCACCTCTTGCTGCTGCTGGCGCCTGTTGCGTCGATCGTCAGCCACACTGGTGAACACCACATAGGCTCCATGCTCATTTGGGAACTTGTCTTGTATTGCGCCGGCTGGCCTGACAGCCGGCTGCTGGGGCGGCGGTGGAGGAGGCGGCCCAGCAGGCGGGGGAGGGAGTAGGCCGTCTCCCTTGGCGATTCTGGTCAGCCAGTGGCATTTTCGGGTGGTGTGGTTTGACGGCTTCGCGCCGCTGTGGAACTTGCAGGGGCCATCTAGAGTCTGCTCGTAGGAGAAGGCCGGCAACCAGTTGGACTTGCCGCCTTTCTGTCACTTGGTTGGAGGCGGCCCCTCCGGCTGTTGGTCTTCAACTGTCGCCACTTGCCGGCTGTTGGAAGCCGGCTGCGGGGCTTTTCGCTTGTGGTCGCTTTGCTGCTGCCGCCGACTGGTGTCCCCAGCCGGAGTTCTTGGAGCCTGAGGGGCTACTTTGCCAGTCGCACTAAATTGAATCTCCGCCTTCATGGAGGAGTTGGCTGTGGCATACTTGTCGGCTGTGACCAGCAACTCGTCAAGGGTCTCTCTCTCGTCGCAGAGGAGTTTGTGCTTGAGGAGGGTGCCTTCTCTGCACCCGGCAGTAAAGTATTCGATAGCCTGCACCTCGTGCACGCCCTCGCAAGAGTTCCAAAGCTCGGCCCAGCACGTGAGGTAGTCACGAGTGGACTCGTCGGGGCCTTGCATGCACAAGGAGAGTTGGCGAGGCTTGGGAGGTCGCTTATACGTGCTCATGAAGTTGCGGACGAAGGCCTCGGTGAAGTCGACCCAACTGTTGATGCTGCGGGGCTTCAAGCTGTTCAACCATGTCCGGGCCGTGCCCTGGAGCATGAGCGGAACATATCTTACGGCAACACGCTTGTTGCCGTTCGCTATATTGACGGCTGTGGAGTAATCAATCAGCCAGTCCTCCGGCTCAACGGTGCCGGTGTACTTGGGTGTATCTCGGGGGAGCGTGAACCCTTTGGGGAAGGGCTCATCTCGGATGCGGGGCCTGAAGCAGGGAGGACCCAACTCGTCTTCTTCTTCCAGTGCCAGGGATCGGTGGAGTCGGTCGATCCGGTGGCGGGCGTCATTTTCTTTGACTCCCTCTCGGCGGCCAAGGAGGTCGCCGAGAGTCGGATGCTCTATGGGCAGCGGGGAGACTCGCCTTTCTCTGCGAGGAGGGGGAGGCAGATAGTCGTCCCGCCGTTCCACCGCTTTGGGGCAGCCGTCTTGGTCGCGCTCGATGGTGATGCGAGTCCGACTGTGGCTGACAGCCGGCTCCTTGTCTTTCTTTCCGCGGACTCCGCCAGTCGGCGTCCGTGACGTCGCGCCTTGATCTCGGCAGGGTGGCGGGTCGTCGTTTTGTCGCCGCGGCGCCTCCATGCGGCAGCCGGTTTCGTTCTGCGCGGCGGCCGCGTCGAGGAGCTTCTGAAATCGCTTCGTCATCAGGCGGCGCTCTTCGCCCTCGAAGTTGTTGAGCTCGTCCGCCGCCGCCTGGGCAGCGCGGATGTTCTCCGCAGGCGTGGTGTACACAGGGTGACTGGCCCCGAACAGGCTAGCGACCGCCGCGCCACGCTGCCGGATCGCGCCTAGGCGGCTGGGCCTAGTCGGAGCCGGCGAGCCGCCCACAGCGCGATCCATCTCATGCTGGTAGGCTTCTGACAAGTGTCTCATGCTTGCCAGCTTCTTCGCGCCCTCGACGAGCTGAAGGCGGCGTGCCTCCAGCGTCTCGGTGTCCGCGTCTCCCGGAATGGGCGCGGTCAGGTCTTGCAGAGCCGCGTCGAGCGGGTCGTGAGCTCCCTCGCCGGAACGCTCACTGTGATCGAGGACGAGGACCTCCGTGACGGTGCTTCCGCCGCTCTCCGCGCAAGGGAGCGGCTCGTCGTAGACCACCACATTGGTGGGGAACGCATCGAGCGACGCGGTGTCGGAGTCGACCAGCATTGGGTCAGTGGATCCTATGGACTCCAGGTCCACGGCAGGCTCACCGGCGACGTGGAGTTGGTCGAGGAGACCCACGAGGAGGCTCTCGAGGCCGCTCGTGCCTGCGTCGGACGCAGGCTCATCGGAGAGGCAAACCTCGCCGAGGCAGCTGGCCGCGCAGGCGATCTCAACACCGTGCAGCGCGTCAGCGCAGACTCCATCTGGCGTGCCGGGCTGGCTGTGCTCGCCAGGGAGGAAAAGGGTTCCCGTCCAGAGCAGGTCTCCGGATGACGGTGCACCTCGCCCCATGGTGGGCGCCAAATGTCGGGGGTTGGGTACGACATATGCCAAAGGATGGCTTATCATGGTGGGAGCGAGTAGAACGTCGCCGATGCCCGGAAGCGGGATGAGGCGAAGACATGCACGCCGGCGGATCTTACCCAGCTTCAGGGCTCTCCGAGGAGATAACACCCCTACTGCTGCTCTGCGGGGTCTCCGCATGGTCACTATGGCAAAGTGAATACAATGGTGCTCCTAGAGCTGTTTTTGGAGGTTGGAGAGGGCAAGGCTAGCTCTCCCCTTCCTGTGTGATTAGTCTAATGCTAAAGAGGCTATCCCCGTTGCATGGGTGCCCCGGGGGGCTTATATAGGCCTGCCCCCCAGGGATACAATGGTAATCCGGCTGGGCGCGGGTCCCAGCCATCTGTCTCTCAGGCCGCCGTCTTCTCCGCCGACTTCTGGGGCCCGCCGACTGGCGGGCCCCGCGGACAGGCCTGGTACTGTAGCGGTGCTTCTGATGATGCTGGCTTGGTCACGGGGTCATGGCAACAGTGCCACCGTCTAGCGAACGATCATTGTCGCCATTCCCCGTCTTGTCTGATTAATGGCGTGCGGGGCCCGTGGGAGGGGTCGGCCGACTCCAGGGGGCCGACTCCCACGGGGCCGTCTTCTTGGCGCTCTCGCCGCCTTCGGTACTCCCGCTGACAGGCGGTCCCGCCGTCCTCGGGCCGTACAAGTAGGCGTCGTGGACACAGTGCGCTGCCCACTAAGGCTAAGGTCAGGGCCGGCATGGCAACAGTGTCACGCCGCGATGGAGATCTCCAGCGATACGGCGCACTGTAGCCATGCCATCCCCTCGTAGGCGGGGTAGGGACAGCCGCGCAATGACCGTACCCCGCCCCACCATCGTGGCGGAGGCAGGAGACGGTTGGAGTCGCGGGCCGACTCCCATAGTCGTCTTATCTTGAAGTCGCCAGCCAAGAGCCGGCTTGTCTCGAAGCAGTCTCTGGGACTCGGCCGTGAGGGACAGTCGCCGCCGCCTCCTAGGAGGCGGCTCTTCGTTGTGGGGTCTTTGAGGGGCGCAGTCGGCCCCGATGTTTCGAAAGGCTCTGGGGCTCGGGTTAGCCTACCCGTGGCCCATTACTCCGACACCCACATCAGCAACTTCCCAGAAATACAAATCACATAAATCTTCCCTTTTCTGCACGAATCAAATTGGAAGATCATCAACCAAACTATTAAAAAAATCAGCAACTGAAAGCAGCAGAACAACACTTAAACATATTATTACCCCATGATTCGGGCATTTGTAGAAGACTCGGCCAGGGTTGCAGATTGTGGTTGAGACGCGACAGATGACTCTGCGTGATTTGCAGCAGTGGCACCACACCAACGGCAGCGGGTTGCGATGAGCAATCGGCTGCAGTGCGCGTACCGGCAGGGGTGTGATGAGACCCACAGGCGATGGTACGGGTGGTGACTTGGTGCATATCTGGTTGTTGCCTGCTGAAGAGCAGGTGGAAGAGCAGCCAGCGGACATGGTTGCTGCGGCCAGAGCTTCTGATGCTAGGCAAAGTAAATAGAGAAGAGGAGAAGCGAATGTTGGATATGTCAGTTTCATTACTTGCAGAGTAGCATAGCACCATATATATAATATAGTCATAGTCTAGGTTTGGATTCGAACCAGCTATAGGAGCACGTCTTTATTTTTTCTAAAACTCGGCAACGTCTCTTTACTGGTACACCAACTTGTTCTGTACGCCTTCCCAAGTCTTTGATTTTCTTTCCCTTTTTTTGCGAGGAAGGAAGGAGGACAAAATTGAGAGTTCCTCGGACTAGAACCCAAGACCTCTCGGTTGAAAACAAAGGGTGCTAGTCACTTATGTGGCGAATGTTCCCTGTGAGGAGGACGGTAGACGAACGCATTTTCCTCGCAGTTTTCTTCCTATATATAAAAAAGTATGCTACTTGGTGTCCGCTTATTCAAAAATCGATTGTGCCAACCTTGACCGTTGGATTGACATTCAACGTCTGTCGCGTTTCTTCAGTCTCTTCTTCCTCGAGCCGCCAAAGCCAAACCAGCGCCGGCGGGACCGCCTACTCCCGCCTCCCACGGCTGGTTGTGATCTTCCCCGGCTCCTGTTCGTTCCCGTTCGAGGCCTCACCATCGTCCTCCACCTTGGTTCGCTCACTGCGGCGCCGCCCTCTGGTGTTGTCAACATGGTCAACAACCAAGAGGAATAAGGAGATGACTGTACATGGTGAGGATGACAGTAGGGACCCAGCAGCGCGCGCAGTAATTTTGTTTTTTCGGGACGGAGAAGGGTATCAACTGGGTTGTGCGGGACCCGTGGCCGTCTAGCCTAGGCTTTTATTTCATATGTTTAGCACATGACCAGCCCAGTTTGTTTTTTTCCTTTCTGAAAAATCACTAGCCAGCTATTTTGTTTTTGCATAATAACCAACATAGACCTACTTGCTTTTCTACGCCCTACTGAGCCGGAAATCTTTCAAGATGAGGAGGGATGCATTTTGCCCAGAAAATGGGCTATAAGTAATAAGAAATGGGCTAGAAGTAATAATAAATGGGCTGTAAAATGAAAAAAATAGCAAACAGGCAATTAGTTCCAAAATACTGTTTTCTTTCGGATTTTGATATTTTAAATTTCATTGTTTTTGTGCGGGTAAAATTTCATTGAATTTAAATTAAGGTATATTTAGATCTAAAATTAATTTGAATCTGGCTAGAAATTTCGGGCTGTATGTTGTTTGGGACAGATTTGGAGGTTGACTTGTGGATCTACTAGGTTGATGTGTACTTTGGCTTTGTCAACTTAGTCCACAAACGATTCTAGCAGCAGTGACCATTGGATGTTAATCCAATGGCCGTGCTGCTTCTTCAATATCTGATCTTCTTGCTCTAGCCGCCCAAACCAGCTCTGATGGGACTGCCTGCTCCCGCCTCCCGTGGCCGGCTGTGCTGCCGCACAGGCCGCACCGCCCCACCCTACTTCATTGCTGGCGAAGCCATTCCTCTACTCACCCACACCTCCTGTTATTTTCCGGCGACGGTAGACGGATCAGTAAACCCTCGTACTCCCCACCGCGTGGGCAACCATTTCCGAATCTTCCCTGGCTCCGTGTCGTTTCCTTCCTAGGCCTCGCCGTCGTCCACCGCCATGGTGCTCTCGGCGCGGCCTGGTCAACGTGGTCAACGAACGACATCCATCGGCTGTGGACTGTACGCGCAAAATAATGATTCCTCCACCTGACAGCTGGTACCCACCGGAAGGGCCTCTGTATTTCGCGAAAAAAAACGTTCCCCCCGCTGACATGTCGGACCCACCAGCTATATCTTTGCACGCAAGGAAGTGCCTCCTTATTACGCACAAATAAATGAATACCCCCCTGCTAGCTGGGACTCACCATAGTGGGAGGATGACTTGTGGGCCAACTAAGTTGACATGGACGGAGGGCTTTGTCAACTTAGTCAATATGAACGATTCTAGCTCCAGTGACCGTACGATGTCCATCCAACGGCCGTAGTGCTTCTTCAACCTCTGGTCTTCTTGCTCCAGTCTCCCAAAGCAGCGCCGGTCGTGCCGCATGCTCCTGCCTCCCGTGGCCGGCTGTGCTGCCGCGGAGGCCTCACCGCCCCCTACTATTCCCACCGCTGGCCAGGCCCTGCGGCGACGGCAGCCTCACACCACAGTTGAACCAGTGAACCCTCGTACTCCTCTTCGTGCGGGCTTCCACTGCCGCGTCTTCCCCAGCTCCGTGTCGTCCCCTTCCTAGGCCTTGTTGTCGTCCACCGCCGTGGTGCTCTCGGCGCGGCCTGGTCAACATGGTCAAGGAACGACTTCCATCGGACATGGACTGTACATGGAGAGGCTGACACCTGGGTCCACGGCCGCAGCAAGGAAGTGCCTCCTTATTATGCGGAAAATAATGATTCCTCCACCTGACAGCTGGGACCCACCGGACGGGCCACTGTATTTCACGGAAAAAACGTTTCCCCCTGACTGTTGGGACCCACCAGCTTCATCTTCGCATGCAAGGAAGTCCGTCCGGGCAAAAAAACGATTCGCCCCCTTGACTGCTGGGACCCACCAGCTACACCTTCACACGCAAGGAAGTGCGTCCAGGCAAAAAAAACGATTCGCCCCCCTGACTGCTGGGACCCATCGGCTACATCTTCGAACGCAAGGTAGTGCGTTTGGGCAAAAAAACGATTTGCCCCCCTGACTGCTGGGACCCACCAGCTACATCTTCGCACGCAAGGAAGTGCCTGACAGTCGGGACCCACCTGGTCGAAGCGTACGTAGCGTTGTCATTCTGGTCGCGAACGTGTACGTACATATATACTGGTGGATGCAGAGGCGCGCACGTGTCGTAGTAGAGGCGCGCACGTAGCATGTACACGTACGTACAGCGGCCAGGGTGCAAGAAAGAAAATACGGCCACGTATGTGTACATACGGGCGGGGTCTCGAACGCCTACTCGCGCATACGTACGGCGAGGGCATGTGTACATGGCTGGGTCGGAACGGAGAAACAGCGTCGTCGTCGTGTTCATGGGGAGGCACCGGAATGCATCATGTTCATGGGGAGGCAACGGAATGCGTCGTGTTCATCGGGAGGCAACGGAACGCGTGGGAGCCAACCGGCTGGGTCAGAACGGAATGCGTGGTCGTGTTCATCGGGAGGGCTTGGACAGAACAGGCGATGGAAACGAGGCCTGGCGTACCACAGAACGGAGGAAACAGCCTTGTGTTCATCGGGAGGGGTCTGGCGTACCGCAAAACGGAGGAAACGGACCTCCTACAGTCGAAACGGGGGTCCTTTTGATCGGGAGGGGTGTGGTGTACCGCAAAACGGACGAAACGGACCTCCTACGGTTGAAACGGGGGTCCTGTTGATCGGGAGGGGTCTGGCGTACCGCAAAACGGATGAAACGAACCTCCTACGGTCGAAACGTGGGTCCTGTTCATCGGGAGGGGTGTGGCGTACCGCAAAACGGGACTCCACGGGATACTGTTCATCTCCACCGTTGACCTCCTCCAGCCTCCACGGGCTATCGTCGACCTCCTCGAGCCTCCACGGGCTCCTGTTCATCCAGCCTCCACCACGCGCTACTCCACCGGCTACTGTTCAACCACCCCTCCACCGTCTACTGTTCATCCAACCCTCCACCGTCTACTGTTCATCTAGCCCTCCACACCACGGGGTCCTGTTCAACCACCCCTCCACGGGCACCCCTCCACCGTCTATTGTTCATCCAGCCCTCCACACCAAGGGGTCCTGTTCATCCAGAGGCAACGCCACCGCTCACTGTTCATCCA
>NC_041385.1:745897470-745928106 GCF_002162155.2 Triticum dicoccoides | reverse complement strand
ATCGGCTTCAGTTACTAGTAGTAGCAAAGGAATCGCTCGACCGGGTTCAGTTAACAGCCATCGAGCGATCACTCGGGTTCAGTAACGTGTAGCCTGCAGTGCAATCGCTTGGGTTCAGTTAGAGCCCAACGCCTCGCTCGGGTTCAGTTAGAGCCAACGCCTCGCACACATGCGTGTACGTGTACGAGAGAAACGCGCATTTCTCGGCCCCCGACCTCCCACCATAACCAGCAACTCCCCGAAATTTTCCTCGCCCTCGCTTCTACCATGGTTTTTTCCGTCATGGACGGCCCAAAGAATGTCATGCAGCTGCGTCTCCGGCCCGCCCAGGATGAAAAGCCCATTTTCTGTCATGATTTTTTGCCGTAGAAGTAGGAGCCTACCACATCTATGATGATATCGGGTTTTGTCACAGTTGTCGTCATAGAAGTGTCATATGTATGACAGAAAAAATTTCGTTCGGCCCAAAATGTCACGGATGTGTCTTTTTTTGTAGTGATTAGTACTACTATCATGAGAGTAGCACATGGTTAGTAAATGTGCAATCAAATTTTTGCAGTTCCACTAGGATGAAGCAATGTTAGCGGTGTGACATTTAAGTGTAACTGCAAAAACACAATTCATGGGAAATAAAGCAAGACGGAAGCACTTCATAAAATGGTGGTGGCATTGCTTCAATTTATCGACGGCACTAGACCATTACCTAATAGTGACATTAGGTGGCATTGCTTAATGCTTCATGTGATTTTACATTAACAATAGCGATATGGGCGTAGGGACAGCAGGGGCCCATGCGTCATTGCCTTTCAGTCGAACCTACGTCCATAATTTTTTGTACTACGTATATCTCCACTGGTCCCCGAACACAAAATGTTGCCTCATTCCCGTAAAACCAAGCGGCCCACCCGTGTTAAGGTGTCGACTCAAACTCAATCCCTCTCACGTTTACTACGCCGTGGCGCCGCACGCCATAGTACTCCTACAAACCCTACCCGCCGCACGTGTCATTGGTTTTCTTCAAGAGGACGAGTGAGAAGCGGATTTGTAGTGGAGGCTCCTACCCTAGGGTGCCCTAGGTAGCTGCCGCACACATCATTGGTTTTCTCTTTTCTTTATGCTCTTGTGCCCTAGAGTGAAACGATGGTTGCTTCGTCCATCAAGCTTAATGCGGGAAAGGTGGGGCTTTGTGATTTGACCCCTCATCGCTCATTTACTACTACTGTGGCGCTACGACCGGGGTGCCTCCAAGTCCAACCACTGCTCTGAACTGTAATTTGGTGAATCACGCGTGGAACAAGACGGTGGATGAGCCACATGTCAGCCAAAGGGGTCCTGTTTAGTGTGTCATCATTTCGTGTGTGGACTAACCCTGTTTGAGTTGCTACGCCAACACGATAGGAGCAGCCTACGACTTGGTTTTGCTCCTTGGTGAATCCCAACTATATTGATCTAAAAAGATACTACTCCCTCCGTCACGGTTTATAGGGCATGCATGTTGTTCTAGGTCGTCCATTTGACTAACTAAATATGAGTTACTATGTCACAAAAAGTATATCATTGGATTCTTAAGCAGATGTAGTTTCTAAAAATATCTGTTCATCACATAGTACTATATAGCTAGTTAAATTCTAAAAATAGAATGACGTGCATGCCCTGTAAACCGAGACGGAGGAAGTAGTAAAAATGAGGTGATTTTACTGAGCGGTGGGCGGGCGAGCATGGCCTATCATGCGGTCTCACGTGTCATGATGTACCAAGGCGATGCGCGTCCCTCTCGAGGCAGAACAATGGCAGAAGCAATACGTGGTTTTCTTGAAGGAAGGAGATGATAGCGAAACAGTTCAGCAAAGTGTGAAATAATGGTTGCTTTGTCCGTCTGGGAAGGTGTAACATTGTGATTTGATGTCTCATTGCTCATTACTACTACTGGGGCGCTACGACTGGGGTGCGTCCCCCCTGCTGTTCTGCACTGTTATTGGGTGCACGACACGTCGACCCGGTTGCTATATGTCCCACATGTCGGCAAGAGAAAGTACAGAATTCATGAAAGCAAGCGTCTCCACTCTTTTAGTACGACGGAGGAGTATAAGAGACGCTTGGTTTTTGCTGCTTCATGCGATCCATCATTACAAACCCGGACTGAAAAAGGCGAGGGCAGGTCTTTTCTCGCACGATAGGCAGGGGAGTTTGGCATAGTCTGTTCGAAGCAACCAGGTAGGAAGGGAAACAAGCAAATAAAGGTTGAGCGACTTAGTTTTGGGAAAATCTGATTTTACGGAGTACGTACCCACTATGGAGGTAGTACTACTTACTACTCCCTCCTTTCCGGTTTATAGGGCTCATCTAAAAAATCGTTTTTCCGTTTTATAAGTCTCAGTTCTACTCACATGTTTGGATTTCGAGGTGCATTAAATCACCCGATGCAAGCAGTATCAAGAGAAAACTCACCAATGCATGTAGAAGTTCATGGAAACTTAGTGGTCATGCATGCATTCCTTGTAATTAATGCATCGGTAAACATAACTTCTTGAGAAAAATGAGTGTACTAAGTACTTGTGCAAACTATGAAATTAATTCCACCATTCACTGCCTACCTTGGTTGGAGGGATTTTGAAATTGAGCCATAAACCGAAAAGGAGGGAGTAGTAACATAGCCTAGGGTAGCTTGCTGCACCACAGACTCCAAGGAAATTGTTGTAGTACTGCTCCTACTAGCACTAAAATGCATATATTTAAAACAATATGATAATCTCTCGAACCAAGGTAGGGACGAGGAGTAACGGAGGGTGTAGTAAAATTTTCTCCTTGTCCTGCGAGCCACCGCGCACGTGGGTGAAGGAGCGGGCGTGGGCGTAGTAAGCAAGCTTCTCCTCGTCTTGCAACTCTGCGAGCCACCATGCCCATGGGCGGGGGAGTCGGCGTACTAAGCAAGCATCCCCTTGTTCTACGAGTTGACATGACACATCAAAAGTTATACGTACAGAGGAGCATCTCTTGTGTATAGAGCCTTGCCTCTAAGGTAGGCCCCACATGGTTTGCCTCTTATCAAATGAAAAAAACACAATGTATAGAGACTCTAACTAGCCTCTAAGGTGGGCCCTAGCAGAAATCAAAAAAGTATTGATTAGCAACACATTTGTCCAATCAGCATTATTTCACTTGTACTCCTACTTTCTTATGCTTCCTAAGGCTGACAATTGGGACCAGATGGATTGTTACATTGTTAGAGGCAGCCTCTAAGGTTAGACGCGATGCTAGCCAATTTTTTGTTAGAGGCAGTTCATGCAATGTATAGGGGCCTGCCTCTAAGAGCAGAGAGGGCTTAGAGGAAACAAAAAGCATACATTGTGGATGCCCTAATTGCCTACTTCTTGGTCTATATGACTCAATTTAAAATCCACAATGCATCCATAATAGATGTTGAGTGGTGGAATAAGTTTGTTACTTCCATAGTTCACAAAAGTACTAAGCATGTGAGATGGTGAACAATGGGAGTACAATACCATTAGTACTATAGTTCTTTTGGAAGGGTTGTAGTAGTCCCTTCCATTCACATGTTCACATTTCAAGCTTTAATAAAAACGTTGCACGCAAGGATTAAGAGAAACCTCAGCAATCCATGTACTCCCTCAATCTATATAGGGTATAAAATGTGTTTTGGAGGCTAACTTTGACCACATGTTTGAGAAATAATATGACATCCAACTTACACAAATGCATTTTGCATGTGTTGCAATTAGTACATAGATACAGTAGTAAACACTCACTATCTAGTAGGAGTAGTACTAGTAGTACTCTACACTACTACTACTATGAGGCCATCCTACTGTGTCTCGGCAGAAGACCACGGACACCGATTATTCGTTCATATTTAAATTTGTTTTCACACATCAAAATATCAATGAAAACAACACATGGAAAAATTTCACGGCGAAGGACGGATTTGAATGTGCTGGGAGGGGTGTGGCTGGGGCTGTTTGGATCTTGCCCGGGGTAGCCAAAATATTAGAGACCCTTTTGTCCACACATGCCTTTGCCACCGATGAATGAGGAAGAGCTCGGGTGCTCATGCATCCTCCAGCGCGCGCGTTGGAGACGAGCTCGCACGAGCTGTGCTTTTTTTTGTCCCACCACGCCGCCCGAGTCGGCCGCAGACCGACCGGCGACCCACAAATTACGCCATCCGATCATAGTCGCACACATTCTGACAGCAACTCAACCAACCGGACGAAATTCATGCAAACACGGCAATATTTCATATAAACAATGACGGAATTCATGTAAAATACCTGATTTTCATACAAACATGACGGATTTCATTACATTCAAATCAACTAAGCGATGCTAGTCCTGAACAGCACATGTATAATAATACCTAGCCTAAATGGTCGTTCACCGACCATTTCTCTTCCTCATGTCCGGCAGCATGATCACCGAACTGCCGAGAGCCCTAGAGGTATATGCTTCAGCGCAACGGACGACTCGCTTCCCCACCGTTGAACTGGCATCATTGGCTGATGCCCAAGATGGAGGTTGAAGGGGGCTTCTCCGCTTCGACGAAGGTCCTCGCAACAAAAGGATCCGGCAAGACACCGATTTTGTACGCCGGTGTCACCTCCGCTGTGGCCTTCATGGGACCCAAGCGACGGCGGCCTCTAGTGTTCTACTTCTCCTTGATGATAGCGGCGGACGTGGAGGCGCTGGACACCAACTCGTCGCTCTCCGCGCACCCGGCTTCTGTCTCTGCTTGCATGACGTGGCCGCAGGTATGGGAGTCTCGGCCACAGAAACGGGAGACGCGGTCACAGACACGGGAGGCGCGGTATGAGGCGGCAGTGTGGCCGGCAGCGACAATGCCCGTGCTCTCCACCGTGCCGGTGTGGAGCAGCTCGCCGCTCCTTGTCGAGCTGGCCTGGAGCGGCGAGTTGTTGAACCGCGCGCCGGCTTGGGGCAGCAACTGGCTCTGTCAGGCGAGGGGAGGGAGGTGGATCAGCGAGTTTCATAGCTCGTATCCGGCGGGCTCGGCGGGCCACCTAGCCGGCTTGGATGCCGGATAACTACTCTTTGTAAGCCATTGTAAGAGTGGAGAAAATGGTGAAGGAGGAGATAGGGGAGTGGCAGAGGTGTGTGATTCTTGGCCGGCGTCTGGCCTCGTTTAAATAGGAGATTAAATAGACGGTGAACGGGAGGAGCTCGGCCGGTGTTGCGTTTAATGTTGGCCTGGTCATGAACGGGTGTTTGTCCAGAGTGGGTTTCTCGGCATCCACACGGGTTCCATGGAGGCATTTGAATGCGGCAAGGAGACGTGTTCCGCCGGGCGTGCAGCGAGCGACGCCATAGACTCTGACGTACGACATTGCGTCGTTCTTCCGCTGACGTGTGGGATCATTGAGTTCCTAGCCTGCATGTCAGTGACCCAACACAGGCAGCGCGTGGAAGAGGAGCTTTTGGTAGGCCAGGGCGGTCAGAAGTGGGCATTTCATAAACCGATGATTGTTCATTGAGTGTGACGTCATATATTTCATGTAGATAAGCCTACTATATAATGTAAGAGAATTTTAAAATTTTCATATATACGTTGATAGCCCGTTCGATACGTTGTGATTCATAAAGACCGCTGCAAACATCAATGTTCTGCTTATCACACAGATAAGATTGATTAATACCCGTAACAATCCGTGTCCTTAAAAAAGGGTGCATGCACGTATAGGTTGAGCGTGTGTATTGCGTCATATGTTGCGTGCATGCAGGCGTGCGAGTGTTCCATGTGTGCATGTGTACGTTTCAGTGTTGCATGCATGTGTGCGTGCATGCATGTGTTCGTGAGTGCATGTGTACGTGTCAGTGTTGCACGCCTGCATGTGTGCGTGTGTTCGTGTGAGTGTTGCATGCATGCATGTGTACGTACGTGTGAGTATTGCATGCATGCGGGCGTTGCGGGCATGTTTGTGCGCACGTGTGATGAGTTTGTATTCACCACAGTGGCTCGTACGTGTGTGAAATTGAAACGGACGGCTCAACATATCATCACAAGGTGATCCTTGTCCGCTATGGTTAGGGGGCGCGGGCTGCCAACCAGAGGTCTCACGACTTCGAATCCCCACCAATCACTAATTTTTTACCATTTCTGTCTTTCATATATGCGCTGACGGGTGGGCCCTATGGTAATGTGCGCTGCTGAATGTGGACCGTTTGACTGTCATCAACAAACTACAGAGCTGTATGGTGAGCTAGTGACCATATGATCACCATAAAATGTATCTTATTAACACAATGCATACTCAAACTACCATTTCTTTCTTTCATGTACGCGCTGGCAGGTGGGCCCCATGGTTACGCGCGCTGATGGTGCAACACTAGTTGCGCCACGTGGAACATTTGACTGGTCAATTGATGGTGTCATCAACAAAATACAGAGTTGTATGGGTGAGTCAGTGATCGTATAATCATGACATGCATTTTTTAACACGGTACAGACGCAAGCGCTCATATATACGCACAAACACTCACTGCTATAAGCACACACACGCAGACCCTACCCCTATTAGCACCTTCGAGAGAGTGAGCCAGCATATGATCTTGAGATTTTACGAACTCACCGTAGGTGCCTCGTAGTCGAGGGGAACGTCTCCTCCCACTGAACGCACATCGCTGGAAAATACTGAAATTAATCCAGGATAAATGTGAGCACCAGGACTTTAACCCTGGTGGGCTGGCGAAACCACTGTCCTCCTAACCATCCAACCACAGGTTGGTTAGCACCACAAAATGTATATGGTGACCATGATGAGCTTATTCTAAAGTCCAGTGACCAGATCATGCTTTCGCTTCAAATACAATGACCGTAAGTGTCGTCAACAAAATACGGAGCATGCATCAAATACAATGTCCATCGGTGTCATCAACAAAATATGGAGACGTATAGTGAGCTAATACTGTATGATCACCACGAGAATGTAAACGGTGACTGTAATGAGCAGATTCTGAAGTCCAGTGACTGTATAGTGTTTTCGCTTGAAATACTGTGACCGTCACGCGTGAATGTGTCAGGGGCATGCATACTTTTAGAGGGTCGAGAGATAGTTTGTGTGCGTACGTGAAAGTGGTGTAGAAAGAGGGGGTGTCTGGTGGAGACAAGGAGAGATATGCCCTTTGTTTTCCCGTGACTAATATTTTAGGAGAAAATATAAACATTCACAATGCAGAACAAATATTATTGGATGCATCATGCAATTAACTTTCATGTATAACATTGTACTATTGTATATGCTTATTTTCTTAGTGGCCGATTGCGCATGGGGTGTGGTGGGCACATCATTTCTAGTTGTGGTGGGTCAACATGAGGACTCATGGGTCGGTTCCATCCTGCGTCACATAGGTTGGACCGAGACGCATTATACAAACACCCATGTGGAGGACTCGACGTACAAAACGAAGCTACCAGAGTCGTGGAGGACTCTATCCCCACTAATGATAAGCCGACTATATATGATTTGTAACCCTAGGCCCTGAGTATGTTATAGAAGCCCGGGGGCTAGTTCGTCGATAGTATACACACACACACAATGCCTGGTATTCATGTGTACTTTGTACACACCCCTATCACAAATATACAATACCAGGAGTAGGCTTTTTCCTCAACTGCAAGGGCCCAGACTTGGGTAAAACTTTGCCTCATATTACCATCCAGCCTAACAATCAGCGATGTCCTACCGAATGATCTGATAGAATCATATCTGCCAACTACTAAGAGATACGTGTGTGTGGGGAGGGGGGCAATGTGTGCGAGAGAGGCCTAAAGATAATGTGCGTGCAGGAGATGCGTAGGCCCATATATGTGCCTATAGAGGGCTAGTAGAGACCGTGTGTGTGTATATATGCATGTGAGAGAAATAGTGTTTTCAAACTGAGATTAGTGAAAAGAGTGGTACATAGTAGTAAGAAAGAGAGAGGGAGGTATAGAGAGAGTGTGTGCGTGAGACACCCCAACACCCCGGGAGAGACTGTGAGCATGTGTGAGAGAGAAATGTCGATGTATATAAAGTGTGTGCACTTATGCGTTAGATAGAGAGATATATAGCGCGTGTGTGAGAACGGGCCGAGGCATAGTGCATCTACATGTAAAAGGCGGTTCTACGCATTAAATTAGAATATAAATGGCATTATTATTTTTGGATGAGATCATGAATTTTGCAATTTTCTTATGGACGAACATCGGCCTATCAGACACCCATACTCTATTGAATTCTAGCATGTGCATGTGTTTATTTCCTATTATAGATCCATAGAGTGAGTAGTTTCAAATCCAGACAATGCATTACTTTTGCAATTCATATATAAACATTAATTAGTGCACTCCATGTTGTTAGTGTGAAGCACTTTATACATTTTTCACTTACATGGATACATTCCAAATTGCTAGCTGCGAAGTAGAATACATGTTGAATTAAACATAAAGGGGGTTTCGAAGATTCGAATTCTTAGGAAGTGCATTCATCTATTTGAATCCGAGATAATGACATTTGTAAATCAGATCTAAAAGGGGCCATCAACCTTTGTTGTGCGTTTGAACATGTTATATATTCATACGCATGTCTAACTTTTTTTTTGCAACCAAGGAGATTATATCCGGAACCATGCATGAACTGAGGTAAGATGCATGTTTTTTTAATATATACTCGTGTACAATGTATATTCAAATGTACCCCCTCCATTCCAAAATAATCGTAGTTTTAGGATTTTTAGGAGTCAAGATTTGTGAAGTTTGACAAATCCTGAAAGTTCAATTCAAGAGAACCGAAAACGTTAATGCTTCTGCTACCAAATATTGAATGAAGCACCAAATAAGCCTCTGGTCACCCGACACCGCGCGAGACTAATGTTTGGTGATAGGAAATTACTGTCTTGTCTCTGGTCCATGCAGCCTATCAGCCCGATGTCCAAAGATCTAAACCGGGGTAGGTTTGTAACTTCACCAAGATGTCAGTCTCAACCGCCTCCGAGAAGCATTCATATGATGTGGACGCCTAACCACCCATGCGTTCGGCCGAATTCTATCCCGCCCACCATTTGGGACACCTAAGAATACTGTCCTACCCCTGACCCGCAATATGTCCAAAATTTTAGATGGGGCAAAGTTTGTAACTTTCCCCAAATTTCAAACAAGCGCGTCCCAAACCGAAACATTGTTCCCCCTTAGTCCCCCCTCCCCCCGTTTCCCCATTTCATACTCCGTGGGCACCAAAACGCCCTCCCCACCTGCCGTGAAACCTGAGCCTCCTCTGTCCTCCAGCCCATCGCGCCCAATCCACCGCCGCTCTCCTCCATCACGCCGGAGCCGGGTACCCCGACATCGTCGTCCAACACAACCGCAACCGCAATGCCCTCAAGGACTTAGTAGCTCAAGCCGAGGCAAAGCTGCTTGCACGACACCGATGCCGACGTGCGCCGTACCAGAACCACTTCGACCACGCTGTCCTGCACCTCACCGCTGCCGCTCCACTGTTGCAACCGTCCACCACACCGGAGTTGTTCCCGCTACGGTGTCGTTCGCCACCTCGGATCTGGTTCTCCGCCGCCAACAGACGGCCACCACACCACACTCAACAACTTGGCCATGGGTTCGTCCAAGGCTCCACCGTCCTCCACAACTTCTCATTTCCAGCGAAGCACAAGAAGATCGTTGGAAAAACAGAAGGAGGACACAACACTGCCAGCAGAAAGAGGTACTCCTCTTCCCTTATTCGTGCAAATCTTACGTCTCTGCTCACACCGTATTCATCCCACAAAAGAAACTAGTTGAGCTCTTCTTACTGCATCTTCCCTGTGATACTAAATGCACAAGGTTTCCTCCCATTTACTATTTCACCTTGGCTAGAGGTCAGTAGCCCACCTGTATTTCAATTCAGGGTCAGTTGATTCACAATTAAAAGAAGCAACACCCGCTTAGGCGCGCGGAGCACCTAGTCCTCCTATTTGCCGGGGAAATGGCGCATCGGTGTCTATCATAGGGGTGTGGGGTGCAGGACCTGCTTGCGCCCAATTTGGAGGTTGGCGGGGCTTGAAAGGATGGCCGGGGGCGGTGCCAAGCACGGCGATGCGGTGAGGTCGAGGGAAGGGCGGAGGCAGGGGACTGGGCCAGTGGTCGCTGGCGTTTCAAGGAAGATCGTCAACACTGACTGGATGGAGGTAGATGAAGGTGATCTGCCTGTTCTTTGTACATCGTACGGTGCAGAAAAAATGGACTGGCCTATTTGTTTTTAGTTGACTGTTATTTTCATAGGACCACACCTTGTGGTGTGCTGGAGGAGCATCTGCATTTCCCAGCCATCCCTCTGCTCATATTTCAAAATCCTAGAATCTAGTAATTTTGTGTGCCATGCATATTGTAGAGCTAACATATGGCTCCCGTCATTTATTTCTCACCGACCTGCTATCTGCTACTTTTACGCTATACTATTTGTGCACACACTTCACCCATAATCATACTATTTTTTTATGCATGGGTATTTCACACTCTGATGCGGTGTTGATGAATACACAAAAGAAAAGATAGAAGTCGCTCTGGTGTAATTCAAAGATAAGCACTAAGCGTTTCAGTGCTCTAAAGGGTGTAGTGTCAGCAGATGGAGACAGTAAACGTAGCTCTGCAGTTGATGATCTCAATTGCCACACACAACCATCCCAGGTGCTTGCTTTAACTTCGCTCTGTCAAATGTGGTTGCATGTTGCATATGATGTCTAGCTTGTATTGCTTCCAATTTGGTTAAATTGCATCTGCTTACTTTACACATTATACCTTTGATAATGACATGCCTTCCTGTTTTTATACATACATATGTCTATTAACCATGTCCGTACATTAAACTAATGCTCCTTTGTATCCCTCATCAATCATTTATGATGAGACAGTCACCCCAGTGGGTTACTTGAGATCGCTACTCGTTTAAAGAGTGCAGGGTCATCCTCCCCACATGATTCTCAAGAAATAGTAAGGCTAAATGAAAATAGTCAACATAGCTCTCTAGTTGATGACGGCCATTCCCCTACACCACCATCGAAGGTGCTTTGCTCTTACTTGGCAATGTGATATGTGGTTGCATGTTGCATATGTGTCTACCTTGTAATGCTTCTAATTAGGATAAATTGCATCTACTTAGTTAACACATTATACATGTGAATATGACATGTCTTCCTATTTTTGGTACATACTACGTCTTTCTATTAACCATGTTCTTACATCATACTACTTTTCTTGTGTATCCCTCATCAATCACTTCTGACGATACACCTTCAAGTTGACAGTGTAATATTGTTTGCATCTTGCATATCATTTCAAACATGTATTGCCTCTAATTTGTTGAAGTGCCACTTATAATGAGACACATCTAACTTGATAGAGTGATTTTGGTTGGATCTTTCATATAGTGTCTAGATTGCACTGCTTCCAATTTGTTGAAATGCCTTCTGCTTAGCGTTTTTCGTACATATTCCATCCTCCTGCAATGTGGTTGCCTTACATGAAAGTTGTGTTCATCATTATCATGCATCAACAAATTTGGAAGTATGAATTTCATTCCTTTTTCTTGTGTGTTTACTTGACAAGGCAAAATCTAAAAGGACGAAGGCACAGAAAGATGGTGGTCCTTTGGAGCAACCGAAACAGATGATCTCTGTAGATTCTCCTGCTACTCCTACTGCAGTGCAAGTTCCAAATCTCATCTCCCCTACTCCACAGCCCCAGGTGCTTGCTCTAACATGGTAGTGTGATATTTGGTTGCATGTTCCATATGGTGCCTAGCTTGTATTGCTCCTAATTTGTTAAATTGCATCTCCTTAGCTTACACATTATACATGTGAATATGACACGCCTTCCTGTTTTTGGTACACACTACATCTGCCTATCACGCCATGTTCTTACAGCAAACTACTGTTCTTGTGTATCCTGCATCTATCACTTATGATGAGACAGTCACGCCCGTGGGTTAGTATGAGACGCGCTACTCTTATAAAGAGTGTAGTTTCATCCTCCCCACATGATTCTCAAGAAATAGCAAGCCTAAATGAAGATATTGAACATAGCTCTGTACTTGAAGACCGCATTTTCCCTACACCACCATCGCAGGTGCTTGCTCTAACTTCATAGTGTGATATGTGGGTGCATGTTGCATACGGTGTCTAGCTTGTAATGCTTCTAATTAGGGTAAATTGCATCTTCTTAGTTTACACATCTTACCTGTGAATATGGCATGCCTTCCTATTTTTGGTACATACTACATCTATCTGTTAACCATGTTCTTACATGAAACTACCTCTTTTTTGTATCCTGCATCAATCACTTACGATGAGACACCTTTATTCGTTGTATATTGCATATTATTTCCAGCCTGTTGCCATGTATTACTTCTAATTTGGTCAAATACATTTATGAGGCCACCCTTTTAATTTGGCAAAGTGATATTGGTTTCATCTTTCATATGGTGTCTAGCTTGCATTGCTTCTAACTAGTTCAAACACCTTGTGCTTAGTTTATGCTTTTACATCATACATGTCAATATGTCATGCCATCCTATTTTTCATACATATTCCATCATCCTATCATGCAGCTGCCTTACATGAAAGTAGTGTTCGTCAGTATCATGCATCAATGAGTTCTGAAGAATAAATTTTATTCCTTTTTCTTGTGGGTTTGACTTCTTCCTGTTTTTGGTACACACTACATCTGCCTATCACACCATGTTCTTACAGCAAACTACTGTTCTTGTGTATCCTACATCTATCACTTATGATGAGACAGTCATGCCCGTGGGTTAGTATGAGACGCACTACTCTTATAAAGAGTGCAGTTTCATCCTCCCCACATGATTCTCATGAAACAGCAAGCCTAAATGAAGATATTGAACGTAGCTCTATACTTGAAGACCGCATTTTCCCTACACCACTATCACAGGTGCTTGCTCTAACTTCGTAGTGTGATATGTGGGTGCATGTTGCATACGGTGTCTAGCTTGTAATGCTTCTAATTAGGGTAAATTGCATCTTCTTAGTTTACACATCATACCTGTGAATATGGCATGCCTTCCTATTTTTGGTACATACTACATCTATCTGTTAACCATGTTCTTACATGAAACTACCTCTTTTTTGTTTCCTGCATCAATCACTTATGATGAGACACCTTTATTCGTTGCATATTGCATATTATTTCTAGCATGTTGCCATGTATTGTTTCTAATTTGGTTAAATACATTTATGAGGTCACCCTTTTAATTTGGCAGAGTGATATTGGTTTCATCTTTCATATGGTTTCTAGCCTGCATTGCTTCTAACTAGTTCAAACGCCTTGTGCTTAGTTTATGCTTTTACATCATACATGTCAATATGTCATGCCGTCCTATTTTTCATACATATTCCATCATCCTATCATGTAGCTGCCTTACATGAAAGTAGTGTTCGTCAGTATCATGCATCAATGAGTTTTGAAGAACAAATTTTGTTCCTTTTTCTTGTGGGTTTGACTTGACAAGGCAAAATCAAAAAAGAGGAAGGAAAAGAGTAAGGAAGGCGATGATGGTGGTCCTCTGCAACAACGTAAATGGAGCATCAATATGGATTCTCCTCGTACTGCTAGTGCATTACAAGTTCCAAGTCTTCGCTCCCCTACTCCACCATTCAAGGTGCTTTCTCTAACTTGGCAGTGTAATATCTGGTTGCATGTTGCATATGGTGTCTAGCTTGTATTGCTTCTAATTGGTGTAAACTGCATCTTCTTAGCTTACACATGATACGTGTGAATATGACATGCCTTCCTGTTTTTGGTACATACTATATCTGTCTATCACACCATGTTCTTACATGAAACTACTCTTCTTGTGTATCCTGCATCAGTCACTTATGATGGGACACCTTTAAGTTGGCAGTGTGATATTGGTTTGCGTCTTGAATATGATTTCTAGCATGTAGTGCTTCTAGTTTGATGAACACCACCTATAACGAGACAGTTTTAACTTGGCAGAGTGATATTGATTGCACCTTCCATATGGTGTCTAGCTTGTAGTGCTTCTAATTTGTTGAAGTGCCTTCTGCTTAGTTACCACATCATAGGTGTGAGTATGTCAAGACATCCAGTTTTTCGTACATATTCCATCCTCGTATCATGACTTTGCCTTTCATCAAAGTAGTGTTCGTCAGTATCATGCATGAATGAGTTCTGATGAGCGAATTTTATTCCTTTTTCTTGTCGCTTTGACCTCACAATGCAAAATCAATAAAGCGGAAGGAAATTGATAAGGCATTGGATGATGGTGGTCCTTCCGAGCAACTGAAACAGAGGGTCTCTACAGATTCTACTCCGCCATCCTCCCAACAAGATCCGCAAGACAACGCAAGGCTAGACAGTCAACGTAGTTGTGTAGATGATGAGCACATCTCCCATACTCCACCATCACAGGTGTTTGCTCTAACTTGGCACTATTATATGTGTTTGCATGTTGCGTATGATGTTTAGCTTGTATTGCTTCTAACTTTGTTGAATTGCATCTGCTTACTTTACACATAATGCATGTGAATATGACACGTGTTTCTGTTTCTAGAACATACTATATCTGATCACACCATGTTCTTACATCAGACTACTGTTCTTGCATATCCCGCATCAGTCACTTATGATAAGGCACCTTTAAGTCATCACTATGATATTGGTTGAGTCTTGCATATGATTTCTAGCATGTACTGCTTCTAATTTGTTGAAACGCTAGATAGTTTGAACTTGGCAGAGTGATATTGGTTGCATCTTTCATATGGCATCTAGCTTGCAGTGCTTCTAATTTTTTGAAATGCCTTCTGCTTAGTTACCACATCATAGGTGTGAATATTTCACGCCGTCCTATTTTTCATACATATTTCATCCTCGTATCATGTGTTTGCCTTTCATCCGAGTAGTGTTCGTTAGTATCATGGATGAATGACTTCTGAAGAGCAAATTTTATTCCTTTTTCTTATCGGTTTGACTTCACAATACAAAATCAGTACAGCTAAAGGAAATTAGTACGATAGTGGATGATGGTGGTCTTTCGGAGCAACTCAAACAGAGGGTCTCTACAGACTCTACTCCACCATCCTCCCAACAAGATTCACAAGACAACATAAGGCTGGACAGTCAACGTAGCTGTGTAGATGATGAGCACATCTCCCCTACTCCACCATCACAGGTGCTTGCTCTAACTTGCAACTGTTATATGTGGTTGTGTGTTCTATATGATGTCTAGTTTGTGTTGCTTCTGATTTTGTTAAATTGCATCTGCATAGTTTACAACTTATACCTGCAACAATCACTTACCCATAAGACACATTTAACTTGGGAGTGTGATGTAGGTTGCATCTTGCATTTTCTTCTAGATTGTACTACTTCTAATTTCTTGAAATGGCACTTACGACGAGAAACTTTTTACCGGATAGAGTGATATTGGTTGCATGTTCATATGGCGCCTAGCTTTCATTTCTTCTAATTTCATTGAAATGTCTTCTGCTTACACTTTTTCATACATATTCCGTCCTCCTATCGTACCTGTGAATATGGAATGTTGTATTTTTTGTATATATTCCATCCTCCTATCATGCGCTTGCCTTACATCAAAGTAGTGTTCGTCTGTATCATGCATCAACCAGTTATGCAGTGCTAATTTTATTCATCTTCTTGTGGTTTTGACTTTATAAGGCAATATCAGAAAAGAGGAAGGAAAAGAGTAAGTTAGGGGATGTAGGTGGCCTCCGGACCGACGCAAACAGACTCTAGATTTGCCACTGCTACTTCTAATGTAGTTGAAGTCCCAAGTCTACATGATGAGTTCATCTTCCGTACTCCACCATCGCAGGTGCTTGCTCGAAGTTGACAGTGTGATAATTGGTTTCATGTTGCATATGTTGTCTAGTCTGTATTTTTTCTATTTTGATCAAATTGCACCTGCTGAGTAAATTCGTTATACATGTGCATATGACATGCCTTTCTGTGTCTGGAATACACTACATCTATCTATTATACCATGTTCTTACATCAAAGTACTATTGTTGTGTATCCCGCATCAATCACTCATAATTGGACGCTTTTAACATGGCAGTTTGATAGTGGTTGCATCTTGCATTGATTTCTAGGTTGTACTGCTTCTAATTTTTCGAAATGCCACTTATGACAAGACACTTTTAACTTGCAGAGTGATATTGGTTGCATCTTTCATATGATGTCTAGTTTGCATTACTTCTATTTTCTTGAAAATCCTTCTGCTTAGTTTACACATCGTAGTTGTGAATATGTCACGTTGTCCTATTTTTCTTACATATTCCATCCTCATATGGTTGTCTTACATCAAAGTATTGCTTGTATGTATCATGCATCAATGAGCTCTAAAGAGCGGTTTTATTCTTTTGTGTTGTGGGTATGACTTGACATGGCAAAGTCAAAAAAAAGTAAGGGAAAGAGTATAGTAGGGAATGGTGTTACTCGTCGGGTGCAATGAAAAAGGATCTGCCCTCGAGATTCTGCTGGTACTTATAGTGCAGTAGAAGTTCCAAGTCCACCGGCTAAATCTACGAACACAGTATCACCTGCTCCATCACCTGCAGCATCCGCTTCAACTGTACCGGCATCTCAACGAGTTACTAGTTCGTTTGCTCCGTAACTGGCCAGTTCCCAAGCTGCCTTCACACCTAACACTACTTCTGAAGCACTGCTGACACAACAGGACTTGGCAAGATCAGATGAACCTCATGAGCATCAACACCAAGATGGTACCTGACCGAGTCAAGTTGCAGTTGCATGCTCTTTTATATGTACTCTCACAGTTTAATGTGCACTGACACTTTCCATATTCTTTGTTGAACTAGCACCACAGTGCAAGCGGAAACAGACATCAGGGATAATGCTTGACAGATTAACAAAATCTAAAGGAGGAAGAATGGAGATCCATTTTGAGGCAGGTTTAAAAAAGCCACGTAATGGTATAGAGTCGGTCAAGTTAGTATCAGAGGCAGCCGTTACCGTTAGGTGTCATGCACGTATCCTCTCAACGTGGATCCAGTACAGGAATGAGAAAGACGATACCGAGTTGAACACCTTCCTTGACCATTTTCTGCAAGTAATATTATTCATCGCAATTTGTAATATTGTCTTGCTCTATCCCATACTTTCTAGTTTCCTCCTAATAAGACTCACATTCTTTTTTCAACAGATGAGGTTCAAGTTGGACCCGAAAGATGATGCAACTAAACAAGCATGACTCATGTTTTTCAGTCTACTCTGTGACAGTATCGGTATCACCTTAGAAAAACTCACTTTGAAGCCAAGGCTAACAATGAAATCGCCCAAACATCTCTAGTGGAATATATTATAGATGCAGACTGGACAACCCTTGTTAAACACTGGTCTGATCCAAAGTATCAGGTAGGGTATATATATCAGCCCTTGTTAAACACTGGTCTATCTTACAAGTGTATCTTTTTCTAGGCTAACTGTTTGAAGAACAAGACCAACCGTTCTAAAGTGAAATTCCAACAAACAACAGGATCTCGTAGCTATATTGCACACTGCAAGGCTCTTGTAAATAACGGCTACTTCCTTTTTTTCTGTGTCATATTATCGTATCTATATTGACTTGTTTCAAATACAAAGGAAAGCCCGTGCAGACCAAAAAAGAACCTGAACCGAATGCAGTGCAAATCTTCAAGGATTGCCACACCAGCAAGATGAAGGGCATGAGCACACCAGTTCAAGCCACTATTGTAAGTCCTCATGCCTTTGAACTGCTTGTTACTGTCACATGTTCATTTAACTGCTTGGTTTGCAGCCAATGTCAGTTACTTTGTTCACTTTTATACACATTTCTCTTAACGTATCATTTCACATTACACGGTTTAAAAGAGAGGGAGGATATTCTTTTGGTCTTGATATGTAATCTAGTTGTGATATTCTCGTGCCCACACAATGATACAATAGCCTGTTTGTTTGACATCTGTTTGCCCATGATATGAATGATGTCATACTATGTTCATTCTACTTTAAATCATGTCTCTTTATCCTTACATATCAACGAATGTGAGGAAATAGACAATACAGTGGGCATCCTACATGGACATATGTCCCGAAAGTGATTTTATTATGTAGTTGGCACCACAATACATGCTAATGTATTACAGTAGTTCACCAAAATAAGTTATGTATAAACATGAAACATACTTTGTTTGTTTTTATCTCATTAGTAACTTATCTGGTACACTAATCTACAAGTTTAAACTTTCAACAAGCTATGAAACAAATGATTGAACAGTCACAATCACCTGAAGGTGACAAGGCTACCACAGGCACAATGTCACCTCTTGCTGCAGTGCGTCAGTATCTCTCCACTAACAGTGCAAAAAGCACCTTCCTGCGTAATTCTGTGTTGGTTCTCAAGGTAACTTCAACCAAATCGCTTACTGAACAAAATCTTCCGGCTAGACAAAGTGATATATTTGTGCTCCAGGCACAAGTCCAATCCCTAATGGATGTCGTTTCGGAAACAAGAATAGTGGTTGACAAATGTCGTCAAGATATGAATGGTTTTGAAATCAGACTATCAGACATTTGCTTCGTTGTTCAAGAGCAATGGCGGAAAAAAGGGGATGATCATGCTGCTTCATCAGACTCTACAACCTGAAACATTAGCACTCAGGTCAAATGATATGTGCTTCAATACATCTGATGATGCTTTTATCTGCAAGGACCGTAAACTTTATGCCAGCAGGCCTTTTATTGTATGGCTGGAATTTATTTTGTTGTGATACAACATTTATCGTGTTGCCAAAGGCTATAAAAATTACGAGGCTATTTTTGTATAGTGTAGGTTTATCTTAATAATGTATTCGGCCGAAAGCTTCGTAGGAGCCCAATGTGCCAACATTCGTTAGGCCCATTCCAATTGGGCTAAAAACAATTATGGGCCGTAATTTGCATGTAGCCCGTTAAAAATATTTGGGCCTAAATCAGTATAAGTTTTCATATTTTTGGTAGGCATGTGCAGCTAGTGGGCCTTTAACAGGCCTAAACTTAATTTGGGCCCTTAGTAACAATAGGCCGTTAACATGTGTAAATATCTCGAGCCCATAAATAACATGGGCCTTTAATAGGCCGAAAGTGAGATTGAGCCCTGATTATGCCAAATAACCGACCAGTCATTAGGAGACCGAAATGTATCTCAGCTCGTGGTGGCCCATTTACAATGCGGATCGTTCACAAGCCGAAATTCAGACGGGCCGTAAATGCACCGACCTACTACACGGGCCCCTACCAGGACGAAAGTTCGGTCGAGCTTGATTAATATCAGCTATATTTGGGCCGTTAATAGGCCCGATGTGACGTTGGGCCACATATGGCCCATGGATTTCGTCCGACGTTAACAGGCCAAAAATAACAACAGGCTAGAAGTGGCCCAAATCTATAGTGGACCTCTAACAAGCTGAATGTTACAACAGGTTGGTAGTGGCCCAAATCTACAGTGGCCCTCTAACAGGCCGAATGTCACAACAGGATGGAAGTGGCCCAAATCTATAGTGGGCCTCTAACAAGCTGAATGTCACAACAGGCTGGAAGTGGCCCAAATCTATAGTGGGACTCTAACAGGGCGAATGTCACAACAGGCTGGAAGTGGCCCAAATCTACAGTGGGCCTCTAACAGGCCGAATGTCAGACATGGCCGAATATGATCCAAATCCTTCACGATTGTTTATGGGCTAAAACAAGGGCCCAATTGAAGCAGGACCTTTAACAGGCCGGAAACACACCGGGTCATAATTCGGCCAAAATACTTAGCTGTCTGTTACAGGGCCAGAAGTGACCATGGGCCACGATGATGACAAGTTTAGAACGGGCCATTGACGGGCCGATTTGACAATAGCCGTACGGGCCTTAGCTGGGAATGGACCGTCTGCAAGCAGGCCATTAATGGGCCAGCCTGCTAATTTTGATTGGGCCAGCCCGCTAATTTTGATTGGGCCAGCCTTTTTAACCTAAATGGGCCGCTGTTGGGCCTTGCCACATGTCGACGTATCATAGGCGCCTCCTGCCCATTGGGCGGTTGACATCTGTCCTTTTCGGGTGCTGACACGTGGTTGCTGTAGCCAATGATAATTTTACTCGTGGAAAATCCACATTGGTCAGGGCTGTTAACGGGTTATTGGATCCAAAACCAGACCCGATAGCTTAACGGCGACCCGTTACGGTTGATGCCACGTGTCGGCCACCCTTGACGAAAGCACTTTTATGACGCGTGATTTATCGTCATGGAAGTGGACACTTCCGTGATGATAATTTTGGTAATGTCATGGAACACTTCTACGACAACACATGTATGACTATCTTGATTCTGTCATAAAATCGTCATGGATGTACATGCATGACAGAAAATGTGACCTATTGTGACAAACACGTATCATCACGAAAGTGTTTTTTTTTGTAGTGCAAGGTGACAATAATTGGGATTCTTTCTAGTGATTACCGTAGTTTGAAGAGTTCATATATTCACTAAGTGCTAATGCTTTGGTCTAGTTTTCTATTAAAAGGAGACCTTAACATCCCTTAGTTTCCATTAGGACCTCGCTGCCACGGGAGAGTATAACAAAATATGTTATGCAAGTTCTTTTTCATAAGCACGTATGACTATATTCGGAATACATGCCTATACTATATCGATGAATTAGAGCTAGTTCTGTATCACCCTAGGTTATAACCGTTGCATGATGAATGTCATCCGACATAATTATCCATCATTGATCCATTGCCTACGAGCTTTTCACAAATTGATCTTTCCTCAGTTACTTTGCGGTCGTTGCCACTGTTACAAGTGCTACAAACTGCTACTGTTACTTTTGCCACTGGTATCGTTACTTCCATACCACTTTGCTACTAAATATTTTGCTGCAGATATTAAGTCTTTCAGGTGTGGTTGAATTGACAACTCAACCAGTAATATTTGAGAATATTCTTTGGCTCCCCTTGTGTCGAATCAATAAATTTGGGTTGAATACTCTACCCTCGAAAACTGTTGCGATTCCCTATACTTGTGGGTTATCAGGCACCCCTCATATCCAACCTAAATATGGGTCGGATATGGGGCGCGCCCGGGCATGCCCGCCACGTCAGGTCGGCCCACCCCTACCCCACTCTATCCCCACAAATATCCCCAATCTGAAAACCCTAGCTCACTCCACTCTCGATCCATCTCTTCTTCATTCCTCCGATTTTTTTGATTTGATCCATTCCGGTGATTGTGGCCACCATGTCGACCGTCGGTAGCCGCTCCTCCTTCGACTTCGACGAGGATCTAACCCTCCACATTGCCCTCGAAAGGTCCAAGGTGGACACGGGTGACAGTTCCAGATCGGCCTTGCCTCTCCCCCACCGCCGCAGCGAGGAAGCCGGTGTTGGCTCCTCCCAGCGCGCGATTGGCTCCGCGAGGGCTACGCAGTCCCCGCCTCCCCTACGCCGTCCCCTTGCCCCGCCGCCTGTCGCTTCCCCATGCGGGCAACGGTGGGTGCTTGTGTCCGTCGTCGCGGCGCCGACCTAGACACGCACGTCGGAGTGAGAGGCAGCGGGCAACAGACAGGGACGCGACGGAGAGATTTGTCCATCATCGACGCGGGTTACCCGCGAAGCCCGAAGAGGACGAGCGGCTCCTCACGTGGGTCTACCGCCGATCGGCGGATATAGACGCTCGACGGCTCCGCCGAAAGAATGCGAAGGCTCTCCAGCTAAGAATGCGAAGGCTCTCCGACTAGCTATCGAGTAGTCTGAGCGCGAGGCCAAGGAGAAGGCGGTGAAGATGACTCGGGTGGCCAAGCTAAAGCGGCAGCAGGACCAAGCCGTCCGACGCCTCAAGGGCCTCATCGTCGTCTCCTCCTCTTCCGACAACGACGACGGCTCCTCTTCTGACGACGACGGCGGCTCCTCGTCCGACGAGTCGTTTGACGATCCCCCACCAGCCACCGACGGCTACAGCTGTGTCGGCGACCGAAAGGGGAAGGGGCTGGCCCAGAAGTGGTGAAGATCCGCTTTGCTTCAATTTAATTTCAAGTTCTAGATATAGTTTCAAGTTGTCTGTCGTTTGAACTTCGGTGGTCGTTTGAATATCCGATCTTTTGGTGAAAGTATTGTGCTTGCCTGTGTCCGTTTGCTAATCTACATACTTTGATCGACGTTGCATGGTTTAGTATGGATATAGGGGATCGGATATGAGATACACGGATGTGGACGAGGCTATTTGATGAGTGTCCGGTCATTGCCCGCGGACACGCCCGCGGGCGTTTGAGGGGTCATATTTGTCCTATGCGGCTCTAGATGCTCTTACTATGACAAGTTTGCCGTCACTTGAGATCTTGATCTGTGTTAGGGGGTCTGTGATGAGCTCCTCCCTATTGGCAACCCACACAGCAGTAAAAACTCAGATTTTGTTGAACCATATGCCAAGGTGGCGTTGTGAGACTTACTAATGGTGCTTGCTAGCTGGAATAAGCCAAGGGCGAACTTGCCTTCTCTTGAGATGAGCTTGGCGCCGATGGCGAGCACTTGGCCTCCCGTAAGAGTATCGTTTGTTGCAGCGGAGCTTGAAAGAGTGTACAAGAGGAGAATCCCGAGCAATATGTAGAAGGGAGGCATGAATGAATGGGTTGGGGAAGAGAGGAAGTATGGCTGGCTGAAGCACGTTGGATGGATGCAAGCTCTGCTCTGCTCTTCTATACGGAGACGGAAGAAGAGGATTAGAATGGACAATTAGGATGAAGGCATATATCATACAGTATATGTTTCAGCTGACTGACAGGGAAGCCACTTGGGATCTACAGTATAAAATTCAGATTGGTTGTTAAGACAGCACTGCATCTGTACCCACTTGAGCTGCCAGTTGAACTTTGGTACTCCCTCCGTCCGGAAATACTTGTGAATAAAAGAGGATGTATCTAGATGTATATTAGTTCTAAATACATCTATTTTTATCCATTTTGATGACAAGTATTTTCGGACGGAGGGAGTAGATGTCTAAAAAGACATATACAGGAACAGAGGGAGTATAAAATTCAGATTGGTTGTTAAGACAGCACTGCGTCTGTACCCACTTGAGCTGCCAGTTGAACTTTGGTAGATGTACACCCACATGGTATCTCCCTCTAGATATATACTCCATCCGTTCCTAAATACTCCATATAAGTCTTTTTAGAGATTCCAATGCGGACTACATACGGAGCAAAATGAGTGAATCTACGCTCTAAAATATGTCTATATACATCCGTATGTAGTCCTTATATATACATTTGTATGTAGTCCTTATTGAATCTCTAAAAAGACTTATACTCGTATTTAGGAACGGAGGGAGTATAAATCTACATATATACAAGGCAGTATAACAATAAAAACCATGTGCTACCCGGCAGGGTATACTACCTAGCACACTATGGATGAGGACTTTAAATGAAGCTTGGTAAAGTCAACCACGAGGCTACCACCAAGTTTACAAGGGACATTTTGGTGAGCTCTGTCTTAGGAAGTGCTAACCATATTACATACTCCCTCCAAGTGTCTCAACTTTATACTAGAGCTAGTACAAAATTGTACTAAGCTTGAGACACTTATTTTGGGACAGAGGAAGTATTTAAAAACCCAACAGTTAAGGCAATGGCCTGAACGATCATGAATTCATGGTATTAACCTAAATCAGAAAGAGTGTACCATTTACCTCACTTATTCAAGGGTTATCTTTGAATACTACTCCCTCCGTCCCATAATGTAAGATGTTTTTTGACCCTAGTGTAGTGTCAAAAAATGTCTTATATTAACATAGTATTTCTAAAGATTCTTTTACTAACCCACAAATATCTGCTTCAATGAATATATTATGTCAAACTTAAAACACATAAGAGCTATAAATAAATCATCAATTAACATAGTAACCAAACAGGGTTGTGGTAGTGTGAATATCAGAGTACCAGACTCACCTCTTCAGCACCGAAATTCAACTTATACCTAGACAAGCTATGGGGCCATCACAGGCTCACTGGACCAATGTCTTGTTCACCCAATCCAGATATAAGCTTGAGTGAACTTCTCTGCAGAAATGTATCACACTTGTAAGTGGGAATGGTCAATCTACATTCTACAGGCATCACAACATAACAGTAATCAATATGGACATCAGTGGTGCTAAGGAAATTCCAGAAAATTCTCACTTTATATATGATATACATACAAGATACAATCAACAAAAGCATTTGTTTTCCAATTCAGAGATAGTATATCTTGTCTAATTTCTACCATCTCATTTTATTCTCAAGTGGCTAGATTCACATATAAATTCCGCCTGTGATTTTGATCATCAGAGTTTAGAGAAAACAGGCTTCCGCTTCTCCATGAAAGCTTTGATGGCCTCCATCAGGTCATTAGATCTCAGCATTCCAGAATTCCAAGTCGCTACATGTTCCAGACCCTGCTCTACTGTGATATCTCTGCTTCTCAGTAGAACTGCCTTCGTTCCCATCACTGCGTTTGCCGACTTCTCTGATATTTCTGAAACAATAAAAAAAAATTGTCTCTTAGTCCATCATTGGTCGCAGCTTGTTGAGTTACATAGTCGATGGAGAAAAAGTGGTAGGCATAGTTAACAAGAAACTGGTTTGCGCAGGGACATCTTATGCATGAATCTGAATTATGGTAACACCTTATGAACATGGAACAGTCAGACCTACATATGTGCATTTACTTACAACTTGGAAGAACAAATCCAACTTGCTTCTGACTCGATAGAGGGGTGACACTAGTAAATTGCGAACCTTTTAAACCATTATACAGTGCTTTGTTGGATTGATTCAAGTGCATCTGACTTCAAACTAACAGCACTAACTATATGGCCCAAACTTTCCAGTTCACTTTTCATGATGTTGGGAAATGGAGCACAGCGCCTCTGCAACCAATCAAGAGAGTGGTGGATTTTGCTGCTTAATGTAGTAAGAGGAACATTTAAGCCTGCACTTATAGGACACTAAGCACACTATAGCAAATGCACAAAAACCAGGAAATGAGAATATAGATGGATCTTTATGAAAGCTGGGAAAGTTGGAATTCTAGAAACTCTGTGCAAAGTTTAAGCTGACTCAGATACTATACTAAAATAACTTGTACTTAAAACGCAATCCATGCGTGCTGTTAATGTTACTAACATGAAGTTTAACCTCTCATTTTTCAGAACCAAGGGGTTCTCACTAACAATTGGTGATCTGCTGGTACAGCCAATTTGATCTACCAATTCCAGTTAGATCAACTGCAATCAGAGTGCAGACAAGATTTATCAACAACATATACTACAGATACCCAAGAGAGACACCCTTGTTCATTTCGTTACCGACATATACTACAGATTTATCGACATCTCAAGTTCTCTACCCCCTCAACCTCAAGTTCTCAACTCCAAAAACAAATCATGTTAAACATTTTGGCAGAGTACAGAGGCAAAGAAAGAACAGCACGGAGAAATTATACCTTTGGCGATCTTCGCAACACCGGCATCCAGCTCCTGCTTGGAATCGAACACCCTGCTGACGAGCCCCATCTCCTTGGCCTCCGCGGCGGTGATCCTGCGGCCGGTGAGCGCGAGGTCCGCCGCGTTCCCGTAGCCGACGATCCGCGGCAGGCGCTGCAGCGCGCCGAGGTCGGCGACGATGGCCATGTCCACCTCCTTGAGCACGAACGTGGCGTCCTTGGAGCAGTAGCGTATGTCGCAGGCGGCGACGAGGTCGACGCCGCCGCCGACGCAGGCGCCGTGCACGGCCGCGATGACGGGCTTCCGGCACAGCTCGACGGCGGTGAGCGCGGCTTGCATGCCGAGGATCGCGCGGCGGAGCCCCTCGGCCGCGGCCGCGGGGTCGGCGCCCCGGCTGAAGGGCGCGGTGAGCGGGTTCCCGGGCCCGCCGAGCTCGATGCCCGCGCAGAAGTGCGGGCCCGCGGCGGAGAGCACGACGGCGCGCGCGGCGGGGACGCGGTCGAGCAGCGCCATGGCGCGCGGGATCTCCGCGAAGGAGTCCGGGCTGAGCGCGTTGCGCTGCGCGGGGCGGCTGAGGCGCACCTCGTAGACCGCGGCCGCCGGGTCCGGCCGCGTCACGGCCAGGGCCTTGAAGCCCCGCCGCAGCTCCGCCTCCGCGTCCGACGAGCCGCCGCTGGCCATCTGCGCTCCTCTGCCGTGTGCGTGGCGCGTGCCGTGTGGGGATTAAACTCTAGCTGCCTGGGCTGCTCTGCTGACTGCTGCTGCTGCTAATATGAAGGAAGGAAGCCATCATCATCATGGTAAAAAACGAAGCTAATCATCTCTTGTTGTTCTTGTGCGGACGCAACGAGATGGATAAGATGGGTATCATTTCTAATACATCTGTTGGACAAGCTCGTACACATTGAGTGCATCCTATACATGTATCGTAAATTTTTACGAAATGTGACATTGAATCTATAAATTTTTCTTTTCAACATAAAATTTTTCGATCTGGTAAAAATGAAATTAGTACTATAATGAGTTATATGTATTGTAGACACCAGACGAAGCAATGGTTTATCCAAACTTCAAAAATAAAAATCTATTTTTTAATCTCGGAAATCATCAGGAAAAAATTAACCTATCGAAAGCTCCTAACAATGCTGCCTCGGCCCGGCCGCAGTACAATCCAGCTTCAGTCTTGTTCTTTTCACAGCGATTTTGCTTGAGTTTTCATCAGCTGGTAAAAGTAAAAATGAAGCATACTTTACTGACTGCCACCGGGACCCATGACCCGCTGGAGTCTTTTTTTTTTTCTTCTGAGAAACCATGACCCACCGGTGTCGAGCGAGACGGGCCACCTGTGCGTCTCGAGGAAAGAAAGGCCCGCTTCGGGATGTTTACGGCCCATGCGAGGGGATTGCCGAGCTACGGAGCCAGTTCACCCCGGTTGCTGCGACTCGTTTAGTCCCACATCGCTTGGCGAAGGGGAGGCGGGGCGCTGCGAGGCTATAAAGAGCAGGGGTGGCCAGCGGGTTGAAGCATACCTTTCTCGGCCTTTTGGCTAAGATCAAGTGTAGTATCTGTTCTTATCAGTTTAATATCTGATATGTGGGCCATGTGCTCACAACGATATTAAATTTATTTTTTGTGGGGGAGGGCCCACCACAGTGGCTTGCCATTGGGGTCCTCAGGTGTCGCTCAGTGCGTTGCACTACTGCCTGGGCAGGCGCACCCCAACCAAATTAAATAAAAGAATTGTTAAATGCAGCTGGAATTGAGTGTTCGTTGACGGCTTGATCTCCCTCAACGCCGTGTCGATCTGCTCGTTCGCGTCGTACAGGTTGGTCACCAGCGCCTGAGTCGTGAAACAGACAATGTTGGTGCTCCTGGGTGGTGGAGGATGCGGTTGGTGCCGGGTGGTATATTTGAAGAACTGAGTGGTATCTTTGCCCTGTCATCATGTCAGGTTTGATAGGCTTATTCCTAAAACTAAGTGGTGTATATAACAACTGAGGTCACATCTTCTTTCCCACTATTTCTCATTATATTTTGATCCACCAAATTGATGAATGATAATTGCCTCGCAATCCATGAAGCTTTCAGCTATTCAGGATAGTTTAATGTTGGAATATTACTATCCAAATAACAATTTTTCAAGCATAAGAAATCATTAAAAATGGATGAAAGGTACTACATTCGTCTCAAATATAAGACATTTTTTAGGCCTTTTCTTGAGACGGGAGTAGTAATTACATTTGAGTAGACCTTCTCCAGAGCATAGACTTCTCGAAGAGAATAAGTTCATGCATGGGGTACGTTGTGTTTTTCTCTGTCCCGGTTTTACACCTCGCCAGCATAGAAACGTTACGTAATAAGAGTCGAACTAAAAAGTTCTATTTTGAAACTTCTGGCACACTAATTAGTGTATTGAATGGATAGTATATGCCACTCGAGGAGGAAGGACACCGGGGTGACAATGCACGTCACAGAGGGTGTGCGTCATAGGAGTTTGTGAGATTTCTCATCAGCGGTTAACCAAACAAATTTGGATTATTCTTTCACTGCTAGCTCAGAAGTTGAGGGTATAAATCGCTTGTACTTGTGGGTTTATGTTACTTTCGCTCTAAAGGCTCTTAATTATTTTATTCTTTTCCACACAAAAAAGAATGTGTTTTTGAAATTTTCTCCATTTGTTCTGATATCATATAATGTTGTACTACACCCATGGACAAGATAAGTGGGTTGCTCAGCCACAACTTTATCAAAAAAAAATGACCATTTTATTGTGAACACTGTTTGTAGAAAAATGAAATCTACATATGTTAAACTGTTAAAGGAGATCCAATTCGAGTCGGGCCGAATCAAGAAGCTCTTCCCAGCCACTTAATTACTTGGCAGCCGCGGCAATGGCAGCCCAGATAGCCCGCAGCTTCCCGGCGTATTCCACTATGCTCTTAATGGGTGACGCCGCCTTCTTGGCCGTCTCTGTCTCCGCGAACCTCCCAGCCCAGGCGGCCAAGCGCGGAGTCCTGCCGGCGTCGATGATCATCACGTCGAACATCTCGCGGAGCGCCTCGAACCAGAAGAGATGGCACCCGAGCGCGAGGTCGAGGTACCCGACAGAGTCGCCAGCGAAGAAGGCCTTGACGCCAGAGCACTCGGCAAAGGCGTCCTCCAAGGGCCTGACCGCCGCGAGCGCGGCGTCGAGCCTCTCCGCCCGCTCCACATCGGTGGTCGCGCGCAGGATGCCTAACATCGCGGTGACCACCTTGTCGTCGACGTAGGCTGCCCAGAAGCGCGCGTCGGCGCGGCCGTGGGGGTCGGTGGGGAGGAGCGGGGCCGCGCCGGCCCAGACCTCGTCGACGTACTCGACGATGACGAGCGACTCACAGATGGGCCTGCCGTCGTGGATGAGGATGAGCACGGGGACCTTCTTGCGCACCGGGTTGGATGCGAGGAGGAGCTCGCCCTTGTCGAACACGTCCTGCTCCAGGTCCTCGTAGCTCACACCTTTGAGGTGCAGGGTCATGCGCACGCGGACCGCGAACGGGCTCACCACCGTGCCCAGCAGCTTGACGTCGTCTCCTTCCCCGGCCATCGTTTTCGATCGATCTCTTCCTCTCACGATTAAACTATTTGCTCTCCTGTTTCTGTGCTATGAACTGAATTTGGAGTTGAAGATAATAATAATACCCTCATTGTCCTTGTTAATTTATACAGGCAGAAATGAAGCTGACCAGTTGGTGGTAGAGAAGCTGCTACAGTCTGTGATTATGTCATGTGCGTCGCCTTTGGCGTGCGCAGCATGCTTGCACGGAAGAGCCAACTCGTTGCAAGTGTAGGCAAGATCTCACTCGCCAGAAGAAGGTTGACTAGCTTGGCGTCACACGTGACGCTTCAGTGTTTGATGAATTTGTTCTTGTTTTCTTTGCCAATAAAGCGCTTAATATGTTCAAGTGATTACGAAGATGTTGCATATAGTCATGGAGAAAGGTAGGGACACAATTAATTCATATGCACCTCCTCCTAATCCTAACCAGGCTAGTTTATTTGGCATATTTTCTTTTAACACAAGGATCAACCTGATGGTTTCAGAACGAGTAAATTGCTCAAAATCATCATATTTCTGGATACGGTACTTCAAAACCATTGTTTTTACCAAAAAATATATAAGGCCGCCACTTTTGCGTCAAGTGAGTAACACCGATTCAAAAGTACGTCGCGGCTAACACCACTTTTGCGTCAGGTGAGTAACAAATCACACCGATTCGAAAGTAAACCGTGTCTAACAGCAAAACTGACTGGTTGACTAGCTTGGCGTCACACGTGACGCTCCAGTGTTTGACTAATTTGTTCTTGTTTTCTTTGCCAATAAAGCGCTTAATATGTTCAGAGTGATTACGAAGATGTTGCATATAGTCATGGAGAAAGATAGGGACACAACTAATCCATATGCACCTCCTCCTAATCGTAACCACGCTAGTTTATTTGGCATTTTTTTTAACATAAGGATCAACCTGATGGTTTCAGAACGAGTAAATTGCTCAAAATCATCATATTTGTGGCTATGATACTTCAAAACCATCGTTTTTGCCAAAAATTATATAAGGCCACCACTTTTGCGTCAAGTGAGTAACACCGATTCAAAAGTACGTCGCAGCTAACACCACTTTTGCGTCAGGTGAGTAACAAATCACACCGATTCGAAAGTAAGCCGCGTATAACAACAAAACTGACTGGTTGGCCCCACATGTCAGGCTGATTCCACGCTCTTACATGGACAAATACGCTGAGGTGGAAGATGGACCCATCTGTCAGCCTTCCATCTTCTCTCACCTTTTTTTCTTCCTCTTCTTCCCTCTTTTCCTCGTCCTGCTCCTCACTCCCCTCTCACCGACTCTTCCCGCCGCCGCCCACCACCTGCAGCACCAAAAGGCCGACAGCGAGGTCAAACAGGGGAAGGAGCACCGGGGGGGAGGAGGGGGTCCAAATTCGGCCATCAGCCACTTTCCTCCGGCCCAGCCGCATCGCCGGATCTGCCTGCCCCCGGCCACAACGCCGGGACGCCTCTACCTACAACGTCGTGCCCTGCCGCCTCCCACAT
>NC_041385.1:745891456-745897156 GCF_002162155.2 Triticum dicoccoides | reverse complement strand
GGCCACCGCCTGCAATTTGCTCTTCTGCAACGTGGGAAGGCGGATGTGCGCGCGGCATGGCCTCGAAGGCCGCCTTGCATCAACGCGCTTGCCGAACGGGAGAATTTCGGGTCGGTTGCCCGTGTCCCAGCGGGAGAAGGCCGAGTCGGGTGCGCGTACCCTAGCGGGAGCACCGCAGGCATGGACGCACCTGAGATGCACCATCGCGGCCCGCCGCTTCCGCCGGAGCTCCAGTCGTCGAGAACGGATCCATGACCAAAGAGTGAGGAGGACGGGGAAGGAGAAGAGGATGGGGAAGAAGAAAAGAGGGGAAAAGGAGGTGGGTGGATGAAATGTTAGTGAGGGTGATCCCAAAAGAAAGTGCTCGATGAGTAGAGAAGAGTGAGTGTTGGAATCGATGAAAACGGGGTTATGGTGAATGGGATATACCAAGGGGGAAGATTGTGGACCTATATGATATGTACTAGCGAGTTGCACGTGTTTTTCACGTGAGTTGTAAGATATCTTTCCCTAATAATAAAGCACGGGTCGAGTCCGTCGGGTTCACTGTCGTGACATTTTTACGAAATGGTCCCTGCGTTTTTAATATTCAACCCGCAGTCCCTATATTTTAATTTTAATAATCTAGAAAAACGTTTTGTTTTTTATAACCCCCCTTAAATCTGTATGAATTCAACCCGCGATTCCCTGTTTCAATTTATCCACGACCGCTTCGTTTCCAGCCGTGGGGGAGCAGGATAAGGTGAGGGCCGCGCCCTTGCCGGCGGATGGCTACCGCTAGAGCCGCGGCGCAGTAGAAGGAGCGCCGGAGTCCCCACGGCGGCGGTGAGCCGCGGAGGAGTAGAAGGAGCGACGGGAGGGGGACGCCCCACGGCGGCAGTGCTTGGGGCTCTGACGAACGGAGGCGAGCAGCCATACGAGAAGCTCCGCGGCAACGATCTGAAGACCATCAGCCATGGCAGTGGTGGCTGCCCGTGCGCACGCGAGCGGCTGCGCGCAGCTGGATGGCGCAGGAGGCTCGAGGCAAGGGGTAGGACCAAAGCACCTCTGCCGTGGGGCCTCCTGCCGCGCCTCCCGGCGCTCCCCAGCCGCGCGTGCGGATGCAGGGGCTCGAGCACGAGCACACGCCGCTGTCACCTGTCCGCCTCGCCGTATCCTTCTCAATGTCCGACTTGTTTTTTTAGAACGAGATGAGAATCTGAAAATAAGAGCGAGAACACACACAGAGGGAGGGGAGGGGAGGGGAGGGGACGAGATCCGGCGGCGGTGCTTGCTCCGGTCGGTGGAACGGGGGGCGCCAGCGACTTTGGCTGCGGCGTTGGGACGAGAAGGAAAGATGGAGCGAAAGAATAAGGAAGATAGATGCAGTGCATCTCGGTGGAGACGAATGGATAAGCTAGCGCTCTGGAGCAGACCTGGCCAAATGGGCCGGCCCGGCCTGTGCTAATCGTGCCTGGCCCGGCACGGCCCGTCATGGCACGTTTAATAGCCGGGCCGTGCCGTGCCGGCCCACGGGCGCTGCTCCTTGGCCCAGGCACGGCCTGATTAGTAAACGGGCTGGCCCGATGGCCTGTTTAGCACGCTGGGCTGCACATTTTCAGCCTGCTGGGCTGGTTTTTAGGCCTATTGGGCTATATTTTAGGTATATATATATAAAAAAATTAAACGGGCCGTGTCGTGCCGGCCCGCGTGCCCAGGCTCCAGGTCCAGGCACGGCCCAAGGCGTGCCGCGTGCCGGGCACGGCCCGTTTAGCCCGTGCCGTGCCTGGCCCATGACGGGCCGTGCCGGCGTGCTCGCGGGCTGGCCTGTTTAGCCCGGTCCGTTTGGCCAGCTATACTCTGGAGACACGTGATGGCCTGATGTGTGTACGTGCCGGCCGCTTAGCCCAATACGTGATGGCCTGATGGTTATACTGCATTTGGGCTAAGACTTAAACTTTTCATTAAAAAAACTACATAATAAAAATTATTATAATTCAATTCTTATGATAATTTTCAAAATGCCTTAAATGAATTACTAAATCTCGAAGAGTATGTAAGGACATCTTCGACGCTGACCTTAAAAACGCCCGCAACCGTCCGAGCCGCGTGGTCCTAACGTGTTTTGTCTGTATCAGTTCGCCGACCGGTCCGAACTTACTTTTTCAACAACGTGAAAACAAATTGGGGAGCTTTGTGGGCGTCTAGATCGCTGACACGCTCGATTCTATCTATCATGGTCCGCCCAAAAACCCCTTCCTTGCCCATACCCCCTTCCCTCCCGAAATGGTCAGCGCCGATCCGGAGCACCAATGCCGCATTCATGCTGGCTTAAAACGACCTGACCTCTCAGTAGCACTCTAGCATTGAAGCGGCGTTGGTCGTGAGCGCCGCCCGTGCCATTTTCCGGTGCACGCAACTCCTCCGTGTTGAAATGACATGCCGTCATTCCGACTCCCTACATTAAACATGCACAGTTGCCGAGGACCCTACTCCGACGCCACACGTTCATTTGTCTGCCGCCGGCCATTAACCACATCGGCGCTTCTCCTGCCATCCGTCGACTATTTAAACTCTAGACCCGGCCATAGTCGCATCCATCCTCCTCCTCGCCGCACCACGTCTTCATGCCACCTCGAGCTCCAAATCCATTTGGGATAGCCTCTCATCCGAGCGGAAGACGGATATGCTTCCATTAGTGCCGGAGGCAGACGGAGGTCGGTGTTGTAGACGTCCCAATGGAGGACACGACTGATGATAAGTCGACGCCACCCTCCTCACCGGTCCATGTTAGCATCACCATTGGCTAGGAATGTGTCACTACACCGATATGGTGTTGGCGGAGTGGGAGGCCTTGTTTTGACCGAGACGACTTCAACCTCTGCTCCGGTCGCCGGAGCGCCACAGTCGGCGTGCTGCAGCCGAAGCTCGAGAGGCCCCCTCGGCGGCATCTCGGTGGCGAAGAACGAAGGCAAGAGGATCCAGGTGCTTGGAGGCATCACCGCATGCAGCACGAGCTCGCGAGAGGAGTCCGCGGCATGGACTCCAGGAGCAACGGCGCATGTCACCGCGGCTCGCCGGCCTCGCCTGCAGTGCGGGCAGCGTCGCTCGCCGTCCCTTTCTCCGGAGCCCTTGGTTCAGGCGTACAGGGGTAGCGGGAACCCAGGAGGTGGCCGCTCGCACTGAGGCCTCGTCATCTCTAGCCCCACGACCTCACCACGGTGGTGGAGCGGTCTCTTCTTCGGCGGGAGCGGATCAGGTCCATCCCGGGGAGCCTTCCCCTTCTCTTCGGCCGAGAATCTGCGGATCGGTGCCATTGACGTCAAGGCCGAAGGTGGAGCAGGGAAGAAGTAGCAGGTGGAGCAAGAAGAGATGGACAACGGGGGCTTTTGCCCCTCCTCATCCATAGCCCAAGGAAGACCAACCATCGACCTCCACGATCGCATATAACGATGACCCCTTTTTTGCATGCAACAGGGACTCGTCAAATCGGGCAGTTGCCGAGGCAGCGTGGGAAAGCGGAGACGCCCACGTCCAATCAGTCACCATGTGTCAACCAAGGCCGCACGCTGTTGGGGCCCGCGGCGCTTCGCACTTGCCCTTTGTCTTCGCCGCTAAGCCAAGTTCGAGCGCTCCTTGGGCCCGGGGGCTACTGTCGGTGTTCTAGGAATGGGGGTCCCCAGACTTGCCTGCCTGCGGCCTGCGGCGTGGCTCCACCAGTGGCCCAGTGCGGCCCTTCTTCATCAACCAACACTCAAGACCCTCGCGAGGGGCCAAGCCTCGCAGGGCGGATGACACAAGGCCTCCTCAGGAGTGGCCTCACCAGGCAGGCTCGCGAGGAGGCGGAGAGATCAAGGCAAGGGGTACCTCGCGAGGTGCCCATGTCGCAAGCCATGACGACCAAGGCCAGGTGGGCGCCAGCTAGCGCAGTGTCCTCGTTTCCTCTTTGGTGCTAAGGGGGTAAGCACAAGTGCGGAGTACCGAGGCATCAGGCAAAGGATTCCATATCAATGCAATAAGACCAAGACCAGCAGGACGGCAGGACGGAGGTCACCATGGAGCCCAAGACGGCGTCACCACCAGCGCCTTTGGCAGGCGAAGACCATCTTTAGTCAGGATAGCTTGTACTAGTTGTCCCCTTTCAAATCCGGCCGTTGTTGGATCCCTTCCCGCTCAATATTTGGGAAGAGGACCAGGGCCTCTATAAATAGGGCTAGCCACACAGTAGAAGGAACAAAGTTAAGTTCATCTACACGCCACCAAGCACAAGAACACCTCTCCTCGTGAGGCTGTTCTTCCCTTGTACTGTTCATCATCAGCCCAAGAGGCAATCCACCACACCACACACAGGAGTAGGGTATTACACCACAATGGTGGCCCGAACCTGTATAAATCTTGTGTCTCTTGTGTTGTTCATCGAGCTAGCTTAGAGATCGCGGCGAGGCTGAGGGCGTGTTTCGGTAGGGAGAAATCTTCATGCGCACCCCAGTGTTCGAACCTTAAGGGTTTTTTCGGAACCCGATATCCGACAGAGGTCAATCAGGTGAAGGATGGTATAGTTCTCACGCAGGAAAAATACACCACTGACATACTTAGGAGAGTAGGATTGGAAAATTGTAAACCTGAGAGTACACCAATGTCAACCTGAGAAAAGCTTACAATTCAAAGTGGAGAAGCACTTAGACCAGAAGATGCAGCAAATTACAGAAGTGTTGTAGGTGCTTTACAATATTTGACTCTTACACGTCCTGATATTTCTTACGCTGTGAATAAGGTATGTCAATATTTACATGGACCTAGGACAACTCGCTGGATTGCAGTCAAGAGAATTTTGAGGTATCTTAAATATTTAGAAGGACTTGGAATTCAAATCACCAAGTCCTTGTCCATGCTTGTTACTGCATATTCTGATGCAGATTGGGCAGGGTGTGGTGATGATAGATGATCCATAGATGGTTTTGCTGTGTTTCTGGGAACAACTCTTGTGTCATGGAGTGCTAGAAAACATGCCACTGTCTCAAGATACAATACTGAGCCTGAATACAAAGCTCTGGCAAATGCTACTGCCGAGGTAATGTGAATACAGATGTTACTCTATAAACTTGGAATCAAGGCTCCTCAGGCTACGAGATTGTGGTGTGATAATATTGGTGCAACCTCCTCTCAGCTAATCCTGTTTTCCATGCACGCACAAAACATATTGAAGTTGATTTCCATTTTGTCAGAGAAAGAGTAGCTCGAAAACTACTTAATATTCGGTTTATACCTACCGGAGATCAACTTGCTGATGGCTTCACAAAACCTCTTACTACAAGAAGATTGGATGAGTTTAAGTACAATCTTAACCTTGGCAAAGTTTCGTACGGTTCAGATTGAGGGGGGGTGTTAGAATAAGTTGCATAGGGATAGCAAAGTAGTTTGAATTGTAATCTATCTTTCTATCCATTCTTCTGTTATTCTCTTCTATAACCGATCGTTGAGATCGTTCTCTCCTCCTCGAACCTTCCTTGTAAGCCACACCACGTCAAAGTCTTTGATATATGCAACGCAGCCCAGACGAAGGGTTCTACGCTTCCCACATAATTTTACACGGCCGTCGGCGACCGTCGTCGGGGGCATGAGCTGGAGGGGGTAGTATGGCGCAGGCTGTAGCTAGGGGAGTAGCTTGCGACGCGGCGCGACACGGCTACGGGGTAGACCGGTGCAGCGGGGAAGTAGGAG
>NC_041385.1:745881715-745891255 GCF_002162155.2 Triticum dicoccoides | reverse complement strand
AAGGGCCTACAGTACGTCGGTGTTTGGAGGCTTCCGACGAGACTTTCTGGCGTGGGGCATACATCTGGCAGGAGGTGGGGGTCGGGACTAGCTGCTGGACACGCGATGAGGGGCCTGGACGGCGTGTGCGCGAGGGCGGCGAGCTCGAAAGCGCTCTGTTTGGGCAGAGCACATGTTTTGGTCTGCTAGAAGCATGGTCACCACCAGCACGACATGCTTTGTTGCTTTTCAGCGGGCACCACCATGTCCAGGGTGTATTACTTGTTGGTTTTAGTTTGCGTGTGTGCTGGGTTTGGTCTTGAGAGTTTTATGGGTGAGCTGAGCTTCTAGGTTTTGTTTCTTTCGAAAGGTGTTTGAAGATTGCCATTTGAATTCTTCTCTACCAAACATACTGAAATTTCGTGGAGTGGTGTTTCGTAGGATGAGCTACATGTTTGAAAAAAAATTATGGCTAGTTGACCACTGTAGCTAGTACTAACTTTGTAACTTAGCTTGCTGGTCAGTAGGCTTTGGGAGCTTGCTGTGCTCAAATGGCTAGGCCATTTGGGCTGGTTTTTGGTGGAGGCTAGTCTTATATGAGTGTGCACATGCATGTAAATTTTGGTGGCACAGAGGGTGAGTCTAAATGGTACTTCCTGTACAACCTAATAGTATGTACAGAAACGTGCAGAGGATGCTGTGGTCAAGTGGTGAATCTAATGAGGCTAGATTTTGGTGTGGTGGATATGATTTATAACATGCATCCAAAATTTGGGATCAATTGGCTTAGGGGAAGGTGTACTTCATGTAGAACTAGGCTCTCTAGTGTAATTATGTTTGGAAAATTCACCAGGGTCATATTGAGTGGTGTCATGGGCTATATTTTTGGTGGCATGGGTGATTTGTCATGTTTGATAATCATGACAAATTTGGGCTCAAGTGGGTGGGTGCAAAATATACTTCCTTCACAATGTGTCTAGGTGGATGCAATCTTTGGGAAAATTGTCGAGGGAGCTATGTGTGCTAGGTGTGGCTCATTTTTGGTGGACATGCATAATATGATGGTATGGTGATGTATGCACAAATTTAGCTTCATAGGGTGAAGCTAAATTGTACTTGTTGTGTAACTTGGCAGATCTGGCAGAAACTTGGGTGAATTATTCTGGCTAAACTTTGACTTGGGTTTGGGTGGTGTGGACGGAAATGGCGAATATATGTGATGGATAAACTCCTGAATTAATTTGGTTGATTTATGTGCAAGGGACAGGGGTGTTGTAGTTCAACATGGGTCCTAGGGTTTCTGTTAGTAGTTAGGGTTTTGGGGCAGAAACCCTAATCCTAGGTAACTAGGCAAAGTCACTACTCTGAATAAAACACATGATGCAAATAAAAAGCAAGAACACCAAAATAAAAAGACAGGAGACAAAACAAGAAAGGAATTTTCCAGAAGGGAAAATCCAAGGTGTCACAAAACCCTATCCAGGGAATAACTCTTCGGCCCTTTATGAAACCCTTGAAGTTCCGGACGTGTTCCACTGCGTTCTCGATCTCCTCTTGGACGCTCATCATCATCATCATCATCATCATCATCATCATCATTTCAGTATCTTCATCGTCCGAATCCGCCGAGGCAATGAACTTGTGAATATGAATCCGTGAAGGTCAGGGTTTCCATAGCCACCATTTCATGATGGATCCATAGGTTTCCTAGAAGTAATGACCAAAAGAATAAAAAACCGGCTCATACATTTCATGGAGCACATAGAGCACGAGGTGTATATATGAGTGAGTTGGACGTACCGAGGCGGCGTTGACCTTGACCGGTTACGGCACGGTCGATGGCGGTGTGTGTTCGGGCCTCCGGTGGCGAAGCCCTGGGTTGCGGATGACGGTGGAGCAACGATGACGGCGAAACTCCGCCAGCAGTTGTGCGGACGAGGCCAAAAGAGAAGAGGAGAAGGGTTGGTCAGACAATGAGAGGGGGGAGGGGGGAGGGTGGCGGGGATGGATATGGACGAATTGGCGGCATGCCGGTCAGTCTGGACATTTGGGCCGAATTTGCCCGCCGCGGTTGGGTGGCAATTTCGCGTCCGGTGAGTGACCGGACAGGCTGCCCGAGAGTTTGGTGCGGGTAGAGGGGTCTTGTTGTAGATGCTCTAAGAAATTAGCAACCCTACCCATAGAAAAACCTAATCACAGCTTAAAATGTTTTGCTATTTCTCTACGATGGTCCATATGAAAATTGCAATTCGTGCTGGTGACCAGTGTCGGAGCCATAGTCATTCCCATAGATACAAAGTTCTAAAACTGCAGAGGCTTTCGCGTTCCTGTCAAGAACAGCAGAGACAGACACAGAACACACAACGTGCTTGGTTCGATGATACAGAAGAAGGCTCATGGACACTAGAACGACAAGAATGCCTTATACCCTCCTCCTCCTTCCTTGATCCGATGACACAGACGAACGCCGGTCGGCTCTACCAGATGGTCTGGATGACGGGGACGTGCTTGATCTTGTGGTGGTCCTGGCCGCCGTCCTCCTTGATCCTCCCCACCATCTTGGGCATGCTGTACAGCACCACCTCCTCCAGCTCCTTCATCCCGCCCAGCGCCTCCGGGAGCATCTCCATCTTGGCGCACCGCAGCAGCGTCAGCCGGACCAGCGCCGCCATCGACCCGGCGCTCACCGCCCACTCCTCCAGGTCCGGCAGCCCCAGCCTCAGCTTCTGCAGGCTCCGGAACGCGCCGTCGCCGAACTCCAGCCGCTCGCCCTCGTACGCGCCCCACATCAGCGTCAGCTCCGCCAGGCTCGGCAGCTCCCCCAGCATGTCCACGAACCCCTGCCCCACCATCGTGCCCCACATCGACAGCCGCGTCAGGTTCGGCCGGATGTACCGGACCGCCACCTCGTCGCCGGCATCGGCATCATCCTCCTCGTCCATGGCCCCCACCAGCCTCAGGCTCTGCAGCCGCCGCAGGCTCGCCACGGTGAACACGGCCGGCGGCAGCGACTCGCCCTGCAGCACCAGGTGCACCAGCAGGTCCAGGCTCTCCAGCGCCGTCACCAGCGCGCCGGCGTTCGCGGCCGTCAGCCCGCTCAGCTCCAGCGACCGGAGGTTGGTGGCCCTCCCCAGCGGGTTGCCGGCGATGGCGCGCGTGTCCCAGCCGCGGGGCTGCACGCCGTGGAGCGTCTGGAGGCTGTACAGGTCGCCCAGGCACCTGGGCAGCGCGAACGGCGCCACCACGTGCCGCAGCGTCGGGATCGTCCAGAACGCGGCGGTCACGCCCAGCACGCCGCCGCTCCGGCCCTTGAGGATCAGAGACTGCAGGTTCACCAGCTTGCTTATCGTGCTCGGCAGCCTCTCCAGCTGCCCGCACTGGAGGCCCAGGTACCTTATGTGGATCATCGAGCCGAGCTCGTCCGGAAGCTTCTTGAGCTCGAGGCCATGGATGTCGATGACGCGGAGGAACTTGGACGCGTGGAGGAAGCCCAGGTCGGTGGAGTGGATGCAGACGCTGGGCTTCGCCGCACCGCCGTTGGCGAAGTCGCAGACGATGGTGCGGAGCTTCGGCAGCGCGTTGCCGAGGTGGACGTGCCTGTCCGTGGTGTTCTGGACGGCGAGGCGGCGCACGGTGGCTGGGGCGAGCACGTCGGTGCTGTCGTGGCTCTCGACGAAGCACGCCTCCTGAGCCTCTTCCTGCGCGAAAGCGTGGAGGCGGTCGTGCACCACCACCGCCGTCACGGTGCCGAACTCGTCCTTGTCCACCAGCTGCACCATGCACCGGGAGATGAGCTCCTTGAGGTACCCCTGCCCGACCTCTTCCATGGTGCTCCCGCGCCGCGGCCGCACGAACCCCTCGGCCACCCACAGCCGCACCAGCCTCGCCGCGTCCACGGGGGCGCTCTCTGGCATCGCTGCGAAGTAGAGGAAGCATGACTTGAGGTGGTGCGGCAGGTCGTCGAACGCCAGCGACATGATACGCCGGGCACCGCCGCTCCCGCTCTTGCAATGCTGCGGCTGGTCCTTGGCCGCCAGCAGCTGCGCCATCACCTGGTCCCACTCCGCAGGCAGCTCCTTGGACCTGAGCACGCCGGCGAGGACGACGACGGAGAGCGGCAGGCCGCGGGTGATCCGGAACACGTCCTGGTAGTACCTCGACTTGTACCGGCCGGGGCAGTCACCGCGGAGGCCGAACACCCGGCGCCGGAACAGCTCGTATGTGTTCTCCGGGCTAAGCCGCGTGAGCTCGATGGGGTCGTACGTCGGCCCGCCGGCGTAGCCCACCACCTCCAGCCCCGCCGCGTCGGTGACCAGCAGCACCCTGCTGCCGTTGCCCTCGTCGGGGAGCGACGCCCGGAGGCTGTTCCAGTCGGCCACCGCGATGCTGCCGTCCACGACGACGAGGTACCGCCTGCCGGTCATGTTCCGGAACAGCGAGTTGCTGATGTCCTTGCCGCCCTTGGCGTCGCAGCCGCCGTCCTCCGCGTTCTGGCCGTTGGACGGGGACCGGCGGAGCTGGGAGGTGGCCTGCCGGTGGATGTCGCGGAGCACGTCGGCCGGGCGGCTGTTGGGAGGGAGCACGGTCCAGGTGCGTATGGCGAAGTGGTTGCGGACCTCGGGGCTCTGGTAGACCTTGCGCGCGAGCGTGGTCTTGCCGATGCTGCTCTCGCCGACGATGGAGACGAGGGCGCGGCCGGGGACGGTGTCAACGTCGAGGAGCTGCTCCCTGAGCATGTCGCTGTACTTGCCGAAGCCGACAGTGTACTCTTCCAGATCGTCCCTGCGTCCAAGTTCACCAAGCCAGTCAGCTGCTTGCATCATATTCTCCTACGCATAATGCAGTAATTAAAGCTCGTTAACTGGTACTAGTAGCTAGCTGCAGCTTCACCATGGTTAGCTACAAGCCTAGAACCACTTCCACTGCCGGAACAGTGGCAACCAATAATTTGATGTCATTTTCAGAGTGAGAAATCCTGGCATATAAAATGAAGTAGCTTGACAATTCAGCAGAATCTACATTGGTTAACTCAAGCAGGCAATCATTGGAAGTATCTGTTGCATTTTTATTTTACTTGCGTTTGTTGTCATCTTCAGAGAGTAAAATTCTGTAAGCTGCGTGATAGTTCAGCATAATCTTTGCTCGCAGAACAAGACGAGGATAAAAACACAGCAGAATAACCAAGGAAGAAATCCCAGAACAAACAAATAGGTTCGTATCTTTCAACTCTTCTTTCTGGTTCTTGATTATGTCTCTGATTTTGGGTGTTGATTTTGGCTGGAAGAAAGAACCGGGGAGGACGAACATACAGAAGTAAATTCGGGAGCGAGCGTGGGTGCGTGCGTACCAGGCGGCGAGGGTGGTGGCGGAGGAGGCGGCCCAGGCGGGCGAGGCCGCGTGCTCGATGTGGTAGGCGGCGCGGTTGGCGGAGATCTCGTCGAGCCGCTTCCTGATCTGGCGGACGCGCGCCGAGAGGTCGTGGCGGAGCGCGACCTGCAGCCCCGCGCAGCGCGGCCGCCAGCGGCGCCAGCTCCAGCGCCACCCGGAGCAGCGCGCCCCCGTGCCGGGGAGCGGCGGGGCCGGGCCGCGGCGCCTCCGGCGTCGCCCAGCGCGGTGGAGGAAGTCGTCCAGCGCGTCCTCGGCCTCGAAGGCGACGTCGCGGGTCTGGCGCACCCAGACGGCGACGAACTCGTTGTCGCGGAGGCGGCGCCTGCGGTCGGCGTCGCGGATGAAGGTGTGCAGCCACTCGAGCTTGTCGCGGAGCAGGCGCACGTCGTCGCCCACCTCCAGCAGCACCGCCGCCTCCCACGCCACCAGCTCCGCCACCTTCGCCAGCACCGTCGTGATCGCCGTCTCCGCCATCCGCTCTCCCCGCTGTGCTGGCTCGCGCGCTCGCTCTGTGTGTGGTCTCTGGCTGACGGGCTCTCAGCCTGAGCCAGAGCAAGGCAAATATCTCCCTCGGGGTTCTGGGCTTGGATGGAGTTTGGTGGAGTCAAGGTCAATGGTGGCGCCGGCGACGGGGAGCTGTGGGAAGCTCGTTGGTTCAGTGGCGGGTGGTATATACTGGATGGATCGATCCGTGCATGTGCAGGGCAGCTGAGATGGTTGGGGATGTGCAGAGTGCGAGGCCAAGGAGAAACGAACAACATCCACCGTGCACAGCTGCTTTCCACATTGGCTGCTTCTTTTTAGCCTGCATATAAAATTTTATAAAAAAAAATGTCAACAATCACAGTATGAAATCAATATTATTAGATGCATCATGAAATAGATTTTCATACCATATAGCATTGATATTGTAGATGTTGATATTCCTTGATATGAATTTGATCAGCCTTTGTGTAGTTTGACTTTGACCAGATTTCATATGCAGACTAAAAAGAAACAAAGGGAGTATATACAACAATACACATAGCATGTAATTATATTGTTGAGTAAATATAAAAAATAATAGTATATCATTGAATTTAAGAAATAGGAAATGTATTTTTAATATGAAGGACATTCCTGATAATATAAATGAAAATGTTTAATGCGTTGTCAAAAGATTGTTTTTTTAAGCCATCAAAAGATTGTTGGTGCCGATGGTCACTGCTTTATATTGTCAATCTCTGTTTTCTTTGCTTCTTTGTTTTTCTTCTTCCTCCGCCGACATACCTTTTGGTCTTATATGACTTTGCCCTTTGTCGGCATTACCGTTTTGTGTTTGTGTGTGTGAGTGTGTTGTGTTGGATGTGTGTATCATAGTTATGCAGAGTCCGGGTGTGTACTCATTATGATTGTATCTCTTGATGCTATGTTATGAGTTTATGAAAAGCACCCTTTATAGAAAAGATTTAAAAAAATGAAAAACAATGGAGTCTTTGGCATGTACAAAATGTTCCTGGTATTGATTATAGTATGACTGAAATAATTGAAATTTATGTGAGAGTCTCCGAAACATTTAGGCAACTAGTAGGAACATAATTACAATTTATGCGAATATTTATGGATTTTTAAACAATAAGCCATTGAAGTAATTGATTTTCTAATATATTTTAAGAGGTTGTTGAAGTAATTGCACAAGTTTGGTTGAAAAATGTCAAACAATGATATCAAACTCCTTTTCAAACTTGATAGTTGTTTTGTATTTTAGTTCTTGGTTTGATGAAAAATGTTATTTGGAATTTTGGCTAATCAATGCCGAAAGTCAAAATGTGGATATAAAACAAATAAAAACAAGAATACATGCATGACATTATAGGTGTCTACCATGTATGCTCTATTAGAAATGACTTTGTTCGATTAAGATTATGCATGTTAGAGTGAAATGCACCCACAACCATGAAATTTGTGCGAACGGTGCAGTCTAGCCCTCAAACTCAGAAAATGACCCTCTAGGTCCCCGAACCATGTGATCGTCGTATCTGACACTGTTGTTCCACTATTGCACTCAAGATGCAAGGGCTACCAAACAAGGCCACAACTGTTGGAATACTCTTATTCATGATTCACCCCTTCCTCCCCGGACCTTCGTAGTTGCGTCGAGGCGGAGGATGAAAGAGACAATGGACGTTGGAAGTGGGTTGAACGGTGTCAATGAATATACATGTATTCAATGATGAACTCTTCCAAAAGATACGATCATGGACACTAGAAGGGACTAATAAGCCGATAAAGAAATAATGGTAAGAAGTTTAGGCCACAAAATGAATTGAAATATCATTCTCTAATTCAGTAGGATTACAACTTAGAGATCAAGGCCGTGCGCATATATAATAAGGAGCTTGGAGGCCACGGAGAAGAAGAAGCAATGTTCGAGCCACATAACATCAAAATAACACTCGATATAGGGTTCATTCTTTTTTCTTTTTGCGAATACGCAAAGGTTGCGTATCTTTTCGTTGATAGGAGAAGATTAGTGCAGCATGGGGTTACAATAACTCACTAAGCCATGTACACAAGAAGGCATGGAAGTGAGCTAGGATTATAATAGACATGGGTTGCTCAGCCCCAAGAAAACCTACAAGACTAGCTCTAGGGGATGATGTTTTGTATTCCTGTAGCTCCGGCCTTAGCCCACATGCGCGCTTTGTCTTTAATGATGTCGGATAGCTAGGAGGGCTGCTCGCCATCCAATACGCAAGCGTTCCGGTGCTTCCAGAGGCACCAGGCTGTAAGGATGATAATGGAGGCCAGTCCCTTGCGTGCCGTGGACGACAAATGGTCGCAGGATGTCTCCCACCAAGTGAAGACCATCGAGCACGGTGCGGGTCTTGCCCCATCATCGGTTAATAAGCACGAGGACGAGTGGGGCGATCTCAGCCCCTGATCGACCATTGATCCAGTGGTCACTCCAGAACCTGCAGGTGCGTCCGTCTCCAAGGGCCCAGGTAGTGGACGCGCGGAAGATGGCGTTGACGGCCGGCTCCTAGGGATATGCAGTTGGCTGCATGGCTGCGAGGAGTATGTGTGCTTAAACCATAGCCATGGAGTCCTCAATGCAATGCCGGCACGATGTAGATCACGAACACCGAGGCCACCAAGGGATAGCGGGCGGCACACTCTTTACCAGTTGACCAAGCATTGACCTCCGTTAGCGTCTTTACTTTCAGCCCAGAGAAAACCACGGACGATCCGGTTGGCCTTCTTAAGAATGGATATAGATTTCATTCTTGACAGCCAAGAACACCATTTGTAATCCTCTTGATATTATACGAAGATCATCACGGAGTTTTACCCGTCATGGAGAAATACGAGGAACTCAAGCTTTGCATGGTGGGCCCACAATGTCAGATACATGACAATGAAACACGGTACGAGAGGTGGTCCGTACGTAGAACTGTATCAATCACCATACGAGAAATCTAACCACCAGTCGGCTAGTGGTTTGCAACAGATCCGGACGACCCCATCGTCGTCGGATCCTGATCGTGCGGCCGCCAACGTGCGCGAAAAAAAGAAAGGGGCAGGACGGGATTCGAACCCGTGACCTCCTGCAATTGCCCCACCACGGTAACCAACTCACACGGGCTTTGTTGTTGTCAAAAGCGCCCAGGCTATGAATATATTGCGTAGTGGCTATTTGTTCAAGATTTAAAATGTGAACGACTCGCTAACTTTGATTGCGAATTTAGTGGGAAGAATCTGAAGACTATGCCGTTGACTGTCGCGATTTTTCTTTGAATTGGATATGTCATTTTTTGGGGGGTTGCTAGATCTATTGGAACGCCCTCATTACATTTTTAGTCAAAAAATCATGCTGAATATGGGATTTGAACTCACGCCTAGCAGCTAATGTGAAACACACACTAACCAGCTCAGCTGGACCATTTGTTGCGAAAAAGAATGCACGCCATACTATTTGACCATTCCATGTTGCTTTTTTTTCTTCTTTTTTGTGAGGAGTTGATCAAATATACCCCGGTAAATGTTATGTGAATAACATGGTTACTCACACATCGCAAACCCGATAACTTATATATCCCTGTCCTAATAACTTTGGCGACCGAAGGGGGAGGGGGGAGTTGACGAACTTTTGTGTAAATAGCATGGTAACTCATACATCGCAGACCTGATAAT
>NC_041385.1:745868902-745881272 GCF_002162155.2 Triticum dicoccoides | reverse complement strand
TAGCTTTTGTGTGAATAGCATGATAACTCACACATTATAGACATGATAAATTATGTACCCAGGTCCTGATAACTTTGGCGATGGGGGTGGTGGGGGGGGGGAGTTGATAAAGCATCCCCTCGATAACTTTTTATGTGAATAGCATGGCAACTCATACATCGCAGACCTGATAACTTATGTACCTGACCCTCCTGATAAAAAAAAGTCATAGAGGAGTCCCTCTACACATTCACATGTATAGTACATCATCATTTATGCAGTGATTTTTTTTCAAGAAAATACCTTTCTTTTTGTCATCTGACAATGGTGAAAAAGAGTTTTAAAAGACTTTTGTTTTCAAGTATTGAACAACAGCCTGGGTTGGTGTAATGGTTGTTGCTCATGGTATTAGGCGTGCCCTAGCTACCTGATGCAGGTTTGAATCCCATGTAGCGCACTTTTTTCTCAATTCGCCTTTTTTTATTAGTGTCAATCGGGGGGAGAACGGGAGAAGCGGGAGGGTGTGGAACGGGAGAAGCGAGAGCCATCGAGGGGAGTCGTGCGGATCTGTCGCTAACGACCAGTCGACTGGTCGTTAGCACAGTCCATCACCATAATGTGGTTTAGGAGCAAGAAAGACATTATCTGAGGAGGCAAGAGCACTAGAGACCCACAAACTTGCATTGGATGTGATGGTTTAGTCCACGAACTTGCAAAAGGTGACCAACTCATCCATAAACTTGCAAACTATGTGATGGTTTAGTCCACGGCCAATCAGAGACATACAATTGGTGCCTAGCTGGCTGCTGCGTGGCATACCTGGTCGGACTGGGCCTTTTGCAGAAAACCCCTCAACGTTTCTAGAAATCACGCTCGCCGTCCCTGCTTCACTTGTCTTCTTTATCCCTGTCCAAATCCCTAGCTCTCTCCTATTTCCCCTTTCCCCTGTCCAAATCCCGACGGCGAGAGAATGAGAGCATACGGTGGCGGCGGCGGCGAGAAGCAGAGCGGTGGCTTACGATCCCATGGAGTAGGCGTCGATGCCGATGGTTTCCTGGGCGGCGGCGGGCCTGGAGAACCTAGCGCCAGGGTCACTGCAGTTCTTGACTTCGGTGGCAACAAGGTAAGTACAGAAATCCCAGTAATAATGAGCTGCAGTGGCTGACTTAGTACAAGGCAGAGCAATGGTTCATCATTTTTCAGGAGTTCTTGACTTGAATTGCTTATCATTTTTTCAGGAGTGGGCTAGGGAGAGGGATGGCAGAGCAATGAAGTTGGAGGCCAGGATTAAGGATCTAGCCATGAAGAATATGGAGTTGGAGGCCGGGATTAAAGAACTTGAAGCAGAAACTAAAAGAAATGAGAAAGAAAAGAGAGCAATTGTCAAGATGCAGAAGCAAAGAGATCAATTTAGGGAAAAGATTTTTTGTTTTGGAGCTCTTCTGTATGTTGGCCTGTTTGCCATTGTGCTAGCTGTCATTGTTAGGATGTAGGGTGTTTTTAGTGTGAGACATGTTGATGTAGTACTGATGAAAGAAGTTCAGAAATGTTGATGTAGTACTGACCAAATAAAGAAATGATGAACTGAAATTGTTTTTCAGAGCACTGAAATTGTGCACATGGTGATGATGATGAAATTGTTTTGCCTCATGAAGAAATGATGATGAAATTGTTTTTCAGAGAAGTGAAAGTGTGCATTGTGCCAAAATTCAGATAGTTGCAGCAAAATTCAGATAATGCAAGCAAATTTCAGTTAACTTAACTGCAAGCAAAATTCAGATCAAGCAAATTTCATTTAACTTAATAGTGCAAATTTCAGTTTAGTTAAATTCAGACCATTGTATTTGGAAGGGGCACAGGTATCTATTTTTGGATGTGTGCACATGGGCACAATATGGGCAGAATGCAACACACATAGCAACACAATATTTGGCAACACTGCAACATAGGCAACATAGATAACATAGGCAACATAGATAACAGCAGCAGCTCAAAATAGATAACAGTTAAACAACATCTTCAGTTCAACATAGGTAACTTATATGCCAATATATAATCAGCATACCTAACTACTCCCTTCTTCTTCTTCTTCAGCTGCTGCTTCTTCAGCTGCTTCTTCTTCTACTCCAACAGCTGCAGATCTTCACTATTTCTTCATCTGTTGCAGGCGGATGGAGCGGCGCACTGGCTCCTTCTTCACTGCCCCCTTCTTCTTTTGCTCTGGCTCTGGCTCCTTCACCTCTTTTTCTTCTTTGATCTTCACGTCTTATGGCAGGAGCTCGACGTCCGGCAGGAGCTCGACGTCGATGGGCATGTTTCTGCCACCCTCAATGTCGACCCGCGCAACGAAAACAACGTCATCAGAGTCGTCCTCAAAGATGGCAACAACCTCTGTCAGGTCGTCATCGGAGTCGTTGTCCGCAGGGTCGACTGGAGCAGGCAGCGCGAGCACGACGCCGACGACGTCCGCAGGGTCGTCGTCGAGGGGGACCGGGGCCAGAGAGGTGGTGGAGCGGTACATCCACCACCTAGCTCTCTGGTACGGATCCACGCTGAGCGTGGCCTCCCGCATTGCCCAGACGAGGAATAACGGCGGTGGCACCTTGAGGCCTTTAGGGAAGGCATGCGCGTTCTCCTCGTCCGTCAGCACCTTGGCCAACCCGCGCGCATGATGGAGCATGAGCTTTGCGCTTGGGAACCAGGTGCATACCTCTCTGATCTGCGCGCGGAACGACTGGTCGTTGCCGGCAAGATTCTCTAGTGATCTCTTCCAGCCCGCATTGTTCGCCATGGCGGCGGTGGGCGGCGGTGGTGAGTGGAGTGGGGAGTGGAGGCGACACGGTCGATGAGTGGAGTGGTGGGTGGGTGGGTGGGGCGGCGGTTTTATTGATGTGGTGGGTGGGAACGCGAACCGTCCAGAGGAGAGTGGGCGAGTGGGAGTTGGCCTCTTTGTTATCAGTACAAGATACTTCCTCCGCCCCTCCCTAACAAGTTCCTACTCATAGCGCATTGGCATTGCACTCTACTTCTATAACGACAAGTCCTGGGTTCGAGACCCAGGCCAAACATTTTTTTTGTTTTTTATTTATTTTGGGCACAAATTCAGTTAGTTCATTTAGTTCATTTAGTTCAGTTAGTTCATTTAGTTCAGTTAGTTCATTTAGTACAATTCATGCAAAATGGTGCAAATGCCCATCAACTCATAGCAAAATTCAGCTGGTGCAAATGTCCATCAACTCATAGCAAAATTCAGTAAAATGGTTCTAACTGAATACAAGATGCCTCAGGTGCAAAATTCAGCAAAATCAATAAGTTACAAGTTTATGCCTCTAAAAAGTTCACCCATGACACAATTCATGCATCAGGTGCTGTATTCAGATCTGGAATCACCATAGGTCTGTCATCTCCACATAACAACCATAAGAAGCCCCTCCCTGCACCTGAAGATGTGCCAGCTTCACCTGAAGATGTTCCTGCAACTGAAGTTGCTGCATTTCTTCCTCTGCCCCTCCCTGCACCTGAAGATCCTCTAGCTGCAGCATTTCTTCCTCTGCCCCTCCCTACACCTGTAGTTGTGCCAGCTGCTACATTTTTCCTTTTTCCTCTGCTAGCAGGTTGTGAGCCTTCTCCTCTTTCAGTTCTCCCAATGTTCATCTGTGTTGTCACTATTGGCTGTGGAATTGCAGCAGCAGCAGCTGCAACAAATGCTGATTGTTCTGGTAGGGGGCCATGGAACCTTTGTGGAGCCCTGTGAGATCTCTCCCTCCTGGCCATGCTTGAAACCATGCTGTCTGGCAACTGGCTTGGATCCATGCCATGGTTTGCCAATTGAGGAAAAATGTTCTGCACAACAAAGTGAGATGAGTTATGAGATGAGCAAAGAAGTTCAGAAAGATTAATGTAAAATGCAAAGAAGTTCAGAAAGATTAATGTAGTGGAACAAAGTGATGTACTTGTACAAATGTTGGATCATCATAGTCCTCATCTTCTATTGGATCTCTAGGTCCCATTTAAGCTTCCTGGTACTTGTGGTGCCCCTTCCTGTTGTGATCAGGTCTGCCACATATGGAGCAGTGCATTGTCACTCCATTTTTGTTTAGCACTCTAACACCAGCTTTCATCTTTTCCTCTGGTGTCTTTTTCCTATTTTTTGGGCCTTCCTAGTTGTTTAGTGAAGATAGGTGGATACACTTTATCCCCATCCATCTTCTCCCACATTTCAGGGTCTCTAAGAGGCATCAGATTGTATCCATAGGCTTTCAAATAGGTTTGGACAGAGTAGCACTCATGGACCATTTCCTCTGGATCAATCCTCTCCTCTCTCATACATGCAACTCCATGACTACAGGGTATTCCTGACAGCTGCCATCTACCATAGTCACACCTGAACAAGGCAAGGTCCACATTGTAGCTGTTAGGACCTGACTGTACCTTGAACAGTTCCTGTCCAGCACCAGCAACATGACAGTTAGCTGCATATTCAATACTTTTTTCAAGCTTTTTGAGAATCTTGGGACAGATTCTATGTCCTGTCCATTTTTCAATTGCTTCTCTTTGTTTGCTCTGCATTCTGTGCATAAGCTTGTAGAAAATATTTTCTAACATTGATAGCACTGCCATTTCCCTAGCATCCAAGATGTAACTGTTGAAAACTTCAGAATTGTTGTTCAACACTATGTCACATTTAGGAAACTCACTAAAAAATGCTTTCACCCATGTTTTTGGATTCAATCTTTCAGTCCAATTAAAAGCTGCAGCGCTATGTTCATCCATCTTCTCACAATTTGCTCTCCACTTCTGCTTGTTAGTAGATCTTGCTATGGCCCATAAGTCTTGTTTCAACACTTCTCCTTTGTGCTTCTCATGGAAGTTTTGATAAATGTGCCTCACACAAAACCTGTGTTCTGCATCTGGCCACACTTTTATCACTGCATTTATTAATCCCTTTTGCTTGTCACTCATGATTGTGAAAGGTGAAGTATTTATGATATTAAGATCATCTCTAAGAGTGGTCAAAAACCATTCCCAAGCACTAGTACACTCAACTTCAACCCAACCCATTGCCAGAGGGAATATGCAGTCATTAGGATCTATGCCAACAGCAGTCAACAACACCCCTTTGTACTTTGTTTTCATATGACACCCATCAACAAATATAATAGGCATGCATCCCTGAAGCCAACCTCTTTTGCAAGCATCATAAGACCAATACACTGATTTCAAACATTTTCTGCCCATTGGGTACTGTTTGTTTGTCACAACATGAGTGGACACCAGAAATGTGGAGCCATGGTTACATGTCCTCAGTTCCTGACCATAGTCCCACAACTTACTAAACTGTTCATCCTCATCCCCATGAATTATCTTCAGAGCTTGTTTCCTAGCCCTAGCTAACTTCCATCTGTTGACAGTAATGTGAATCTCCTTTGTAACCTTCCTTGAAAATGTGCCAAGCCCCATCTTTTGGTCATCCCTCAATTCATCAATGAAAAATTTTGTAAGGAAATTGGATGTCGGTGCTTTCAACTCCCATGCCTTCTGACACTTGTGGACTGCAGCATAAACCTTTATCACAAAGCCTCCTGTCCTATTGTCCAAATCCAGCTTTAAGAAGCCATAGACAACCAGGCTTGCACACTGCCTCCAATCTGGTTTTTTCATTCTTTACCTTCTTGATCTCAACTCTATTCCTTATTGAATATGCATTCAGAGCTTGCCTCAGTTGCTTGACATCTGCAAAGACCATGCCTACTCTGAATATAGGAGAGTCCATGTCCACCTTTGCATTGAAAGCACTGAACTTTTATTTCAGGTTATCTTCTTCTTCTCTTGACAAATCAAGGTCCTCATCCTCAAGTACATATTCAGGCTCATCATCTATCTCTTCTGGTTCCTCTTCATCCACACAAAAATCAATGTACTCATCAAAGAGATCATCATCTCCCTCATCAATGCTGAAGTCACTGTCACTAAAGTCTGAATCTGTCAATTCTCCTACTGTCTGTGCTTGCTCTGAAACTGCAATTTGCAAGTTTGCACTTGATGTCTCTGCTGCTTGAACTGAAACTTCCATGTGCTGACTTCCACTAGCTTCTTTCTCAGAGAGAATAATTTCAACCATTGATCTGGACACTGAGCTGGGCATTGTATATATGACATCATGCCTGCATATCTGAATAAAGTCTGAATGGTCAATCAATATCTCCAGCACCTTATGGACTGCACTTGCTGTGATCATGTACTGGACATCAACATCTCCTCTAATTGGCACCAGCCCTTCTGACAATAGGCACCCAGGCCTACACCAATAGATGTGGTGCTCCCACACAGGATAGCTCAACCATTGCAGATGCTTCTCAATAAATGAATATGAGAAATTAGAAGCAGAGCAATAATCCAGAATCTCCACACTAGCACTTGCATACTCAAGGTTGCTACTTGGTCCACAAAAAATGCCATTATGCTCAGTCTGCAAAGTGAAGAATGTAGATTCCACAGCCATGCCCATTGCTGCATCACACACTGCAAAACAAATTCAGAGCATGATCAGCAATATTCAGACAATGAAATTATTCAGCAGTGTCAACATTATTCAGACTTCCAGAGCAGTACAATATCTAGAATAGTAACATCAACTACCCAAAATCACACATTTTCATTTAGCACTGCCTAAAAATCACACATTTTCATATATCCTACCCCAAAACCCAAACTTTATGGCCCAAAACCCCAACTTTATGGCCAAAACCCCCCAACTTTATGTCCCAAAACCCCAACTGTATGGCACAATCTTTAGAATCAACATGTTCACGATCAACTTCAACATTGCAACCAGTACAGGCTTAAATCCACATATTTCCTAGCAAAATAACTGAACTTCATGACAGAAAACATCAACTTTAGAGCCCTAAACCCCTACTTTCCTCTGCTCCAACAACATAAACCCTAGCAACCGAACCGAACCTCCAATCCCACTCCGCAGCAACCTTCTAATCTACCCCGGCGACCAAGCCCGGCGAGTAACGGTGCCGATCAACCCCGGCGACCAACCACGGCGAATGCCAAAAAAGCAAACGGAAAGCAGAGGTGAAGGAGGGCGGGCCTTACCGTAATCAGGCAGAAATGCGCCCGGTTCGCGGACGAGGCCAATGGATTCTGGTGGCTCCATGGCCGCCGCGATGGCCGGCAACGTCGTCGCCGTCGCTGGCGTCAGGGGAACGGACGCCGTCGCCACTCCCCGCGGCTCCCGTAACTCTGAGGTGAAGTGATTTCCCGACCAGGTGAGAGGGGCCACAATATTAAATAGCCAAGGGAGGCCAGACAGGGACGGCGGGCGTGATTTCCAGAAACGTTGAGGGGTTTTCTGCAAAAGGCCCAGTCCGACCAGGTGTGCCACGCAGCAGCCAGCTAGGCGCCAATTGTCTGTCTATGATTGGTTGTGGACTAAACCGTCACATAGTTTGCAAGTTTATGGATGAGTTGATCACCTTTTGCAAGTTTGTGGACTAAACCATCACATCCAATGCAAGTTTGTGGGTCTCTAGTGCTCTTGCCTCTTATCTGAGTTCAAGGACCATATTGCACTGTTGTTGCGGGTGCATTAACTTTACACTGCCAGATCACTTTGCCAGAGATGGTGCCGGCTCGGTTAAAAGTTGGAGCGCCGGCCATTTTTTGTCAGGGCTGGGAAGCTTCCCACCACCTCGTCTCATCCACTCTACCATTGCCACGTCCGAAAATGGACACCGGCGTGGGTTGGTGACACGAGCGACCAGCTGGGAGCATTCGCCCGTGCCAGCCGCCAACGGGTGCGTGGACTTGTGTTGCGGAAGAAGATAATGGGATAGGTCAGGCCAACGTGCCGGGCACCTGCTGTTGCGAGCATCTCCAGCCGTTGGCCCGGGCGCGTAAAATCGTCATCTAAGGGTGAGTGGGTTCCTAGCCACCGACCCTAGGGCCGCCCCCAGACGCCGTTTATGTTAAAAAAAGTATTTGGCAAAGTTCGGCTAAAATTCGATAAATTGGGCATTATTAGACATGTTCGACATTTTACATAGCAAAGTTATTAAAAAAGGCCGGAACTACAACTACGGGCTGAAGAAGTCACCGCCATCATCGTCCTTCTCCTCCTTGACGCGGCCGCCCCTGCTGGACCCCTGTCCGGCGTCGCCATGGCGGACAGGTGGCAGTGGCGGCGCGTCGTCGTCGTCGCTGTCGTTGAGGACGATGACGCCTCCCTCGTCGCGGCCCCGGCGCCGAGCTTCAAACTGCTCTAGGGCGCGGTGCTGCCGCTCCATCTCCATGTGGACCCAGTCATCACGCGCCCATTTCAGGGCCGCTGCATTGTCAAGCTCCCCGACGCCGCGCTCCATCTTCACGGTGGGGAGCCCCAGCTCCGTTTTCACGACCGCGAGCCCCGGCTCCGTCTTCGGTTTGACGAAGCACGGAGGAGCCGAGGAGGAGGCGCGCTGGCCACCCTCATTTATGACGATGTCGGTTCTGCGAGTGCACCGGCCGAGCGGCGTCTCCGCTGCGGGCTCAGCCTTGACGCCGAACACAGCCGGCGAGCCGGAGGAATGGGAAGAGGAGCGGGAGGAGTGAGAGGAGGAAGTTGAGGAGGAGCCAAACCTCATGGGCATCCATTGCCCGGCGCTCCGGCGGTGGACCGGGGCGGCCGCCGCGGCAGGGTATGCCAGCGGCGGGTCGTTGTCGCCCTCGAGGTACTCCGGCATGTCCTGGAGCATGCGGCCGGGGGTGCCCCACCATACGCGGCGCCCCTCGCTGTTCTTGACACCGTCCACCATCGGTGCCCCATTGGTGGACGCCAGCCTCTGCTCCTGGTGGTGCTGGAAGTACGCCGCCCACGACGCGTGCTTGTCGGCAGTGTACTGGGGGAGGGCGTGCTGCTCCTCTGTCAGGGAGGCTCGCACGCGGTCGACCTCGGTGGCGAAGAAGGCGGGGCGCGCCTCAACGTCGGGCACCGGGGGAATGGGCACACCCCCGTTGCTGAGCCTCCACCCGTCGACCTGACGCGCATGTCCGGTGGCGTCGGTATGTTCGCCTCGAAGAGTAGCCAGGCCTCCCACTCGTGGAGCGAGCGCGGCCGAAGCCGTTAGCCGCCGTCGCGTCGTCGGGGAATCACTCGGCCATCGGGCTTGGGAGAGAGGAGAGGGGAGGGAAGAAGCGTCGGCGAGCGGCTGCACACGGGAAGAGAGGAAGAGCTCGGCGGCGGTCGATGGGCGGCTGTGGGCTGGTGTGGCCAGAGGCGAGGGAGGCCACCAGTTTATATAGCCCGCGCCGTGTGTACGTGTGGCGGGAGGGGAGGCGTCGCCGCGCCGCCCGTGACGCGCTTCCGTGATGAATCAATGGCAAGGCTGGCCGGCGGTAGCCTTGCCATTGATTCCACGCGGGAAACCGAAGCGTTCCGGCGACGACGAGGCGCGCATCGCTGATTCGGCGGGCCCGCGGCTCTTTCACGCCAAAACTGCTCACCCCGGCGCCCCCGGGCGCCCCCCAGCGCGCCGGGTTCGTCCTGGGTCCACCGGCGCTGATTTCGACCCAAGACGGCGAAAAACGGGCTCCTGGGGACGCGACTAGGCCGTTTTTTCGGCGTCGGCGCGAAAAAATCGCTTGGGGGCGTGTTGGGGGCGCGGCTGAAGATGCTCTAACACGTTGAGTCACCATGATTTCGCTTCAGTTCGCCACCACTATGCTCCTAGTCCTGGGCAGCTGGGATGGTGAAAAGGAGAGGCCATCCATGGCCGGTCATGCCATAGAGGTAAGAACAACTCCAACGGGCCGACCCAAAGGGACGAAGATTTTGTTCACTTTTTTTTCTGTTTGGGTCGGCTAGACGGACACGAACGTCCGCTTCCGCGTTTGGGTCGGCGCATGCGCCCAACGCTGGCACGACCCATTTTGTCGGCGCAAAAAAAGTGGATGCATGCATATTTAACATAAAAACAACATTAATTAAACATTAAAACCGGCCACGCAGGCCGGCGGGAGTCCATGCATCCACATTAGCATTTAATAAAAATAAAACAAATTAAAAACTACGCGCCGGCGTGCTGCCCTACGCGTCGTCGTCGTCCTCGGGGTCCGTGAGATCGATGAGTGTCGGCGCCGGACCGGCCCAGGCGAACGCCGTGTTCCAGAGCGCAGTCATGTCGGGCGCGGGCTGTGCCGCCGCCTGGGCCGCCGCGGCCTGGAGCGCCTCCTTCTCGGCCTTGGCGTCGCGCTCAAGCATCTCGAGGTACTTGCTGTCGCGACGCTCCTCGGCCACCCGGATCTGGCGCCAGTGCTCGAGGTACGCCGCCTCTTGCTCCGCCGTCGCCCTAGCCAGACCGGCGGCGCCCTGACCCACTCGCGCACTACTCCCGTCTAGGAGTAGCGCTTGATGGGCTCCGGCTCCGGCTGCGGCTCGGCTTTGGCGAGGCGGCGGGGAGGGGACGACGGGGCCACCGGCGGCAACACGCAGTCGCCGGCCGCGGAAAGGGCCATGGCCTGCGCCATGACCGCCTCGTATCGAGACTCTTCTTCCTCTGCCGCCTCCGCCCTGCGCCGCTCGTCCTCCTCGCTCTCTCGGTAGACGGCCGCAAGGGCCGCCTAGCAGGCGTCCTCCGTCGCCTGGTCTTCCTCGCGGATGATGAGCGGGGGCGGCGGCAAGCTGCGGTCGACCTCGCACACGCCATGTCGCCTCGCCTCCTCGTGTTCGAAGGCGAACGAGCGCGCCCAGTTGGGCGAGTCGGAGGCGTAGGCCTGGTCGCAGCGCTGCTCTGGCGTCAGGAGCGCCCACCGGCGATGCACCTCCTCCACGTGCGCCCTAGCCGACCATGGCGCCGCCGACACTGGGATCCTCTCCGAATCCAGATGCCAGTCATGCGGCAGGGTGGCGTCGGGGTACGGCAGAGGCACGTGGTGCTTCCAGTTCCACTTCGCCTGGTGCACGGGCACGTTCACGCGCTGCCTCTGCCGGCGAGCCGGCACAGGCGGAGGCGGGATGAACTCCGCGGGGAAAGGAACGGCGGGGGCCTTGCCCTTCGACTTGCTGCTGCTGCCGGCGCCGGAGAAGAGCCCCATTTGACACGGCTGGGGTGGCTAGGGTTGGTTAGGGTTTGCTTGCCGGCGACGGGGGAGCGAGTGTGGCTAGATGGGGACGGGGGCTGGATGAGGACGGCCCCGCCGCACGGTCGGCTTAAAAAAGGACGACCGTCGTCTCTGACGCGTGGGCCCAGGATCATAAATTAAGCTGACCGGCGAGGTGGCGGGCAGTTGGACGACCGCTAGGTGAGGCTACGGCGGACACTGAAAAAGTGCGTGTGGCGTCCGTTTCGCATCCGCGCCGACGCATTTAGAATGTAAATTTGGGCAGCAAATGCGTTTGCTTTAAGGTTTATTTTTCAGAGGGGGAGGGGGGTGGTGGTGTTAAGCCATCCAGGCAAGCTGAGTGGTCGCAGCGCAGTGAATGAGAAGAAGCGGAGAGCATGGCATGTCATTTATTAGTTTGCTAGAGATGGCGACGCACCAGCTAAAGTTGGAGGACGACGGCTACCCCAATTTTGTTCCGGCTAGGAACGAAGCTTCCCGTCACCTCCGTCGCACACCATTGCCACGCTCAATGGTGAGGCCAGCGCCAGTCGTGAATACAAAGTGCCCACCTACCGCTAGCCGGCGGGGTGTGTCGCCGCAGAACACACGCTGATAAACTTACGCCCCTACGCATTTTGTCATGTCCTTTTTCGACAAAGGGTGGTTTTCTCGACTCATAATATAACATCAAGAGATCCAACACCTAAAGGTCAAATCACGGTTGCCTTGCACTTGTCTGTTGTCTCTCATAACTTGAGGTGGTGCTCTGGTTGTGTTTTGGATGTATGACGCCTATTTGGTTTCATTAATGAAAGGTAATCGGATGAAAATCTCTTTCATTCAAAAAAAAGGTCAAATCACGGGCGCCAACAATTTTGCTGACGTACAGAATCAATATTCAAATTGATCCACCATGATTCGTTACATGAAAAAAATAAATCCTTGCAGCATTTAAGACGAGAATGGCCTGTAAATCTGTAACTAACACTGCTTCAGCTTTCAATCAGGAAAAATCAGCGATGCCACACACACGGGGAGAGTTTTACAGGATTCACGGGATGGCTTAGTTGGGATCCCTTCATTGGCTAAAAATCAGGGCGAGGGGCCCAGCCTTACTGAAAATCAGCAAAAATGCTAGAACAACGGACTGTTATAGGGCTAATACGGGTCAGTGGCGGACCTAGAAATAAAATGAAGGGTATGCACACTTTTAAAAAGTTGAAGTCTATTTAAATTAGCTTGCATGATCCTTAAAAATAAGCTAATTTTTACATGATGAAAAAAATATTTTCCCAAAATC
>NC_041385.1:745853759-745868595 GCF_002162155.2 Triticum dicoccoides | reverse complement strand
CCCCCGGGATTTTCAGGGGGGTGGGCCGACTACCCAACTTACCTCCAATCATAGACTGCCATGTTGGACTGATCCGTAAAACTCAGTAAAACAGTCTGTTGATCTAGCATTGCTCGAAAATCAGGAGGGGAGAAGATTAGTTAGAAGGATAGTCCGTGGAAGGCCCATAATCACCCCGTGCATTTAGGATTTTCGCAGAAAAATTAGCCTTCTTAGTCTGTACGGTTTCTCTTACGGAAAAAGTCCAAAACAAACCTTCAATTTGTAGGCGAAAGCTAAATCAAACCCCGAACTCTCAATCCTTGAAATGACCACACCAAACTCTCTAAACCCGGTCTATTTTAGACCTTGACATAGCTAGATTGGGCCGGGATTTGCTGAATTGGGCCGGCCCAATAGTGCAGTTAATCACGCACACGCACTAATCTGGTTTTCTTAGTTTCTTTCCTTTTTGTTTTGTTTTCTTTTTTTCATTTTTACACATGTCTAAATTTTCTCAGTATCCAATGTACACTTTGAACGCACACATTAAATATTTTTGGATAAACTTTTGATATATTCAAAAACATTATGTACATTTTTAAATTAAATGTTTAAAAAACTTCTTGAATACATGGTAATATTTTTTCAAATACATGTTTTACATTTTCTTAATGACAATAAACGTTTTATAAACTACACGAACACTCTTTTACATGGTTCAACATTTTAAAATTTGCATACACTTTTTTCAAGGACATGCCACACATATTCTGTTAAGGTTATGACACATTTTTTTACATCACACAAACATATTTTTACATTGCACACACATATTTTTTTCCAAAATGTCACAAACACATTTTTTGAAACTTGTGAGCACTTTAAAATTTTGTTCAGGTTGCAAAAAATGTTTATAAAGGTGTTCGCATTTTCAAAGTTGTTGGTTTTTTAAAAGTATTCGAAATTTTCAAAAAGTGCTCGCACTTTATAAATGTTCAAAGATTTCATATATAAATACATTTTCAATACTTGTTTGCGCCTAAAAAATATTTTCAAAGTTCGATGCTTTGGTTTCTGATTAAATATTTCGGGCCTCTCACTATGTCAGTCATAGTCGTCGACTGTAGTGGCTACCAGGTCCCAAGTTCGACTGCAGGGCATGTTTTTTTTGTTTTGGAATAATTAAGTCGCCCTCTAAGAAAAAGAAAGAAATAATTTTTACGTCGCATGTTAAGGAAAAAAACTCGCTTGATGTCTGGTGGGCTGGCCCAGTCGAGTCCACTGCCAACAATCTGAAACATTTTTTAAATACATTATTTATGAAATAATTTACTAAATTCCAAAAACATTATTTAAAAAATGTGACACAATTTTAAAAATACGAAACATTTTTCAAAGCATGTGAAAAACTGTTGGATTTCTGAACATTTTTTGACAAATGTGATTTTTTTGAAATAACGAACAGTTTTTTAAAATGCTAATAGAGTTTCAAAATTCCAAATAGTTCTAAAAAACACAAAAAGAATTGATTTTTTTCCGAAAAATAGAAAACAGGAACATTTTTAACTTCTAAACAATTTTAGAAATGTGCGGATATTTTTTAAACCTCACGAATTCCTGTTTTGTTATAGTGGGCCGGCCCAAATTCTTGTATGTGAGAGTAGCTGGTAATCCCGGCCGGGATTGTAGTATTCCCAGTGTGCCAAACAGGTATATGGTTCAAAATAGACCGGGATTACAAGTTCAGAGTGTCAATTTCCGGGATTCTAAGTTCGGGGTTTGATTTAGCTTTCGTCTACAACTTCAAGGTTTATTTTAGACTTTTTTCTTCTCTTAGTGGTTACGGTCACGGTCAGGCCTAGGTTGCGGTGTTGGGCGGTCAATGTGGGTGCATATGCATGCATGAAACTGGAATCGAACTGCTTGCTCCTTTACGATGAAGTTGGAGTGCGATGAAGATGTTTTGGCCATTTCTGTTTGGGGTTATTGTTGGAAACGATTGTTTTGGCAATGCTTCACGATCTATTGATGGGTGCAAAGCGCACGTATATATGAAGTACAAAGTGGGTCACAACTTCAACTATACAAAGACTAGGAGGTGGGCTAGGCTATACAATATACATGCACAAACCAAGAAGCGTCGCCGGAGACGCAAAGACTGGACCTGAACTCCTCAAAAACAAAAGTAGGCAGTCCTTTCGTCATGACATCGGCGAACTGCTGTGCCGTCGGGACGTGGAGGACCCGGATGCGCCCAAGAGCCACCTGCTCACGAACGAAGTGTATATCGAGCTCAATATGCTTCGTTCGACGATGATGGACTGGGTTGACGGAGAGGTACACGGCAAAGACGTTGTCGCAGTAGACGAGCGCAGCCTTGTGAACATCACAAAGCAACTCCTGGAGCAGCTGACGGAGCCAAAAGCATTCAGCAACGGCGTTAGCCACTGCTCGATACTCAGCCTCGGCACTCGAGCGGGAGACGGTGGGCTGTCGCTTGGAGGACCAAGAGATCAGGGACGGCCCAAGGTAGACACAGTACCCCGAGGTGGAGCGTCGTGTGTCGGGGCAGCCAGCCCAGTCCGCATCAGAGTAGGCGACGAGGTCGGTGGAGGCGGAGGCCGTCAACCTAAGTCCCAAGGACTGGGTGCCGCGTATGTATCGGAGGATACGCTTCACCATAGTCCAGTGAGAGTCGCGCGGAGCATGCATGTGAAGACAGACCTGCTGAACGGCATACTGCAAGTCGGGGCGCGTCAGGGTCAGGTACTGCAGGGCGCCCACAATGGAGCTGTAGAAGGCCACATCGGATGCAGGCAAACCCTCCAAAGCGGAGACCTTGGCCTTGGTGTCGACTGGCGTGGGAGCAGGCTTGCAGTTAAGCATGCCAGCTCGATCGAGAAGCTCATGGGCATAGCGCTGCTGATGCAGGAAGAACCCATCTGGCCGTCGAACCACCTCAATGCCAAGGAAATAATGCAGAGGACCCAAATCCTTCAGGGCAAACTCATCACAAAGACGAGCAGTAAGCCGCTGGAGGAGAGCGACAGTGGATGCCGTCAGTATGATATCGTCGACGTACAGCAGCAAGTAGGCCGTGTCAACTCCGTGATGATACACGAAGAGGGACGCATCGGAGCGAGTCGATGTAAATCCGAGCGTCTGTAGGAAGGCGGCGATGCGCTGGTACCAGGCTCAAGGTGCCTGCTTCAGCCCGTAGTGAGAACAGGAGAGCAAGCACACATGATCTGGATGTGTGGCATCGACGAACCGGTGGGCTTCTCACAGAACACCTGCTCAGCCAGGTGGCCGTGCAAGAAGGCATTGGACACGTCCAACTGATGCACAGGCCATGCTCGGGACACGGCGAGCTGGAGTACGGCGCGGATCGTGCCTGGTTTAACAACTGGGGCAAATGTGTCGGTGAAGTCCACGCCCGCACGTTGCCGAAAACCCCGAACCACGCAGCAAGCTTTATAGCGCTCGGGAGTGCCATCCAGACGAGTCTTGTGCCGAAAGACCCACTTGCCCGTGATAATGTTGGCACGAGGCGACCGAGGGACGAGCTGCCAGGTACGGTTCCGCTGGAGCGCATCAAACTCTTCCTTCATCGCAGCGAGCCAATGAGGATCCCGAAGGGCGGCTCGAGCTGACGATGGGAGAGGAGACGTCTTAGAGGTGGAAGCAGCGAGAAGATACTCATCGCTGGGGTACCGCATGCTCGGACGAAGGGTGGCAGCCCGAGAGCGAGTCATCGGGCGGGGCAGCGGGTCCGGAGGGGAGGCGGGCGAGGATGAAGACGAGCCCGCCTCCGATGGGACCGCCGCAGGCGAGGCCTCCGCGGACGAGGCCGCCGGCGAGGCGGTGGGCGAGGCCACCGGTGAAGCGGCGGACGAGGCCGCCGGCAGGGTCGAGGCCGGGGACGTCGTGGGCGTCGAGGGAGGTGCAGCCCCTAGGACAGCCAAACAGGGCGAGACTCGACCCGTGGCGCGGGGGGCATCCTCAAAGCCGGGAGGCGGCCCAAGAGAGGCACGTGGGCGGCCATCACCGGGAGCAGGCAAGTCCGCATCATCCGAAGGTACCTGCTGGAACGGAAAAATCATCTCATCAAAGTAAACGTGTCGGGAAGTGATCACCCGATGGGAGATAGGATCATAGCAGCGGTAGCCTTTGGTGTTAGGAGGATAGCCGAGTAAGATGCAGGCCACAGACCTAGGTGCGAGCTTATGAGGAGCGGTGGAAGCGATGCTAGGGTAGCACAGGCAACCGAAGATGCGGAGCTCAGCATAGGAGGGTGGCGTGCCAAACAAGAGGTGATGAGGTGCGAAATTCCCGCGAGTGCGACAGGGACGAATGTTAATGAGTAGTGATGCGGTGGCAAGCGCGTCGGGCCAAAAACGTGGTGGCACGTTGGCGTGAAAGAGGAGGGTGCGAACGCAGTCATTGAGAGTGCGTAGCACGCGCTCTGCGTGGCCGTTTTGTTGTGAAGTGTACGGGCAAGTGAGACGAAAGATCGTGTCGTGTGTGGCGAGAAGGTTGCGGATCGCAAGGTTATCGAACTCCTTCCCGTTGTCTGTTTGCAACGCATGAATGGGACGTCCAAACTGCGTGGAGACATAGGAGTAGAAGGCGGTGAGAGTGGCAACAGAGTCCGACTTTTGCCGCAACGGGAAGGTCCACACATAGTGCGAAAAATCATCAAGTATGACAAGATAATAAACATAGCCCATGTTACTTGCAACAGGAGAGGTCAAGACATCACTATGAATTAACTCAAATGGGTATGATGCGACATGCGAGGAATTGCTAAAAGGAAGACGAACATGTTTGCCGAGGCGACAAGCATGACAAGTGTGATCGTCGATCTTATTACACGTGAATGAAAAACTCCGAAGAATATGACGAAGGGTGACGATGTTGGGATGACCGAGACGAGCGTGCCAAAGGTCCACTCCGGCGGAAAGCGCCATGGGTGCAGCAACGGATGAGGTAGGTGAGTGGACCGGGTAGAGATCGTCGGGGCTGTCACATCGGTGGAGCACCATCCGGGTACGGGCATCCTTGATAGAAAAGCCAAACATGTCAAATTCAACGGTAACGGGATTTTCACGTGTAAGAGAACGAACGATTTTTAATGATGTCAGGAGAAACAAGCACATTAGAAAGATATAATGGCATGGAATTAGAAGGAAAAGCAGCATGGCCGACATGAGTAATGGGCATGGAAGAACCGTCACCCACGGTAATGCGAGCAGCGGTGTAAACGGGGTGAGCGGCAAGAAGGTTACCGGGGTTGGCGGCCATGTGAGCCGTGGCTCCGGTGTCCATATACCAGTCGCCACCGCCAGTGTACTGCTGCGGCGTGGGGGCGGTGTGGAGAGCCGCTAGGAGCGCGGGATCCCAAGGCACCGGCGGGAGGGCCGGGGCAGACGGCGCCGGCTGAGGCGGTGGCGCCACATACCCATAGCCCGAGGGGCCGTAGAGTGGCGCGGGCTGGTACGCCTGAGGGGCCGCGTACAGGGCCTGATGAGGAGTCGGGCGGGCGCCAAAGGAACCGGGGACGGGGGCACGCGGTATAGGCATGGAGTACGCATGCACAACCCCCGTCCAAGGGTTCTGGCCGGCCTGCCAGGGCGCCGGCGGCAGCGGGTGCTGCGGCTAGCGGGGCGCCCCGCCGTGGGCAGCGGGCTGCTGCGGCTGCTGCTGCTTGCGGCCTCCGCGACCGCGACGCCCGCCCCGGCGCTGCTGCTGCTCGACGGGGGGCGGAGGGGCCTGCGGCGGCGCTGGGTAGGGAAACCCGGGCGGCGGCGGCGCCTGGAAGGGGCCCGGGGCGGGCCGCGGCGGTGGGCGGCGCGCCGCCACGGGTACCGACGGTGAGAGCCGTGTGGGTGGCCCGGGTGCGTGACATCCGCATCCGCCGCTCCTCCAGCTTCAGGTGTGCGACGATCTTGGGGAAGGTCGGGTTGGTGACGAGGGGGATGTTGGAGGCGGCGTTCCCGAAGTCATCGTTCAGGCCGGCGATAAGGGTGCTGAGGAGAAGCTCATCGGAGACCTTCTCGCCGAGGTCACGAAGCTCATCAACAAGCTTCTTGAGGCGCATGCAATAATCGTCAACGGACGACTCAAGCTGTTGGCACCCAAAAAACTCGCCGTGCAAGAAGACCTTGTGTTGGAGCACGTTGTCGGTGAAGAGGCCGTTGAGCTTGGTCCAAACGGCGTGAGCGTCATCGTCGGCGGAGACCTCTGTGTGGAAGAGGTCCTTCGAGATGGTGGTGTAGAACCAACGGATGAGAGTGGCGTCGATGGCCGTCCACTCCTCATCATCCTCCATGAAACGGGAGTCCACGGAGCCATCGATGTGATCCCGATGATTGTACTCACGGAACACGAGGGAGAAGTACGTCTTCCAGGCATAGTACGTGGAGGTGAGGTGGTCGAGGACGACGGGAACCTGGGCGAGGATGTTGAGATCGCGGATGACGACGGGATCGGGACATTCGAACGGGTTGGTGCGGCGGCTGCGGGAGGTACCGGTGGAACCGGGGGAGGCCATGGCCGAAAGGGGGTGGTGCGGCGGCGCTGGAGCGGCGGCGCGGCAGGGAGGAGGGCGGCGCGGCTTGGGGGCGGCACGGCGGTGGCTGGCGGAAGCGCGGGCGGCGGCGGCAGACCAGGGCAGCGGCGCGGCGGCGTAGGTTCATGGCGGCGGCGGCGGGTGGCGGCGGCGGCGGCGATGGGATCGCGGCGGCGGCACGAGTTAGGGTTAGGATCGTAGGTATGATACTATGTTGAAAACGATTGTTTTGGCAATGCTTCACGATGTATTGATCGGTGCAAAACGCACGTATATATGAAGTACAAAATAGGCCACAACCTCAATTATATAAAGACTAGAAGATGGACCAGGCTATACAATATACATGCACAAACCATATATTCAACAGTTAGAAAGCTTCTGGCGATCTTCCATCACAAATGGGATGCCACCACGAGTCGACCGCTAGGCCGCCGTGAGTTCGTGACACGAGCGTGCATCTCCAACCTATCACTAACTGGCCGGCTACGTGCTGAGCACCTGCTGTGGTTGAAGCGCTAACCCATTATATGAAAAAATTTATATAATATGACTAGCAAATATGCCCGTGCGTTGTCACGGAAAAAAAGCTATTAGATTATGCACGTGCGATAGATATAAAAAAATCATGAACCAAATGCCATTATGAGATAAGGACTTTTAGAATGTAATTTCATAAAGTATGTCTGGGTGATGTCATGACGAGATAAGGGACTTTTAAAAAGTCATTTTAAAAATAAAAAATGTGATGGTCTCATCACGACTTGATTTTCTAACGCGTCATAATAAAAAAAATGTCGGTGATAAAACTGCATTGATGGACACTACATGAGCTAGACCGATGAGTGAGTGCCTCGCCTTGACCTAGCGTAGCGGTGTTTATAATAATTAGTAATGTGGTACAAAAAAATATAGCTGTGTATGAAGGCAAAATAGAAATTTAGTCATTTTTATATAGCTTACAAAAATTAACCCTTAGAAAGTTGTGTCAATTTTTGAGGGCTCAGCGGTGTACAAGACATGGAAAACTTTTTTTTATCCAAATCGAGGGACTTAATACAATCATGAAGCGACCCCTATAGATCTCCTGCGATGGTTCATTATGTTCATTATTTATGGATCTGTTTTAATTTTTGTGAACATATTCCATACTTTAATGGACATTTTTTAAGTTCCCTAATTGTATTGAATACTGGATATTTTGAAAAAATCATGTACATTTTTTATTTCCTGAAAATTTATTTGAAACCGTGATAGTTTTTTATAATACGTGAACATTTTTTTGAAATCATGATCATATTATGATTTTCCGAATGTTTTTTAATTCACAAACAGTTTATAATTTTTCAAGACTTTTTTTGAAATATTTTTTTCTGGAAATCACGAAAAAATTTAAAGAAGAAAAAACTAAAACAGAAATAAGAACGTGAAAGGCAAAAAATGAAATAAAAACAGGGCGTTGCAACCTGCAAATGGGTCGGGCCATTACTGTGTGTGGGAGGAGTAGACGCAGTTGCGAGACGAAAAAGAAGAGATGGGCAGGCTGGGGATCGATTCCTGGTCTCTTCGATTCCTGGTCTCTGTAGTGGAAGCATGCGGCGCTAGCCACTGCGCTCAGCGTATCTTCGTGTTATATTAGGGGATCTCGGCTTATATAAATCAGAACCAACAGTGCGACGCGTGAACCATTTTTTACCACTTACGGGTGGCATTGGTGGGTAAATTTTGCCAACTTTGAGGGTATTTTTTATGACGTACGGAAGAAACCCAATTCTCTTTATTATTATTAGGTAAAGATTACAAGGAAGGAACGGTCTAATAGTACTACTTGATCAGTTATCTCATATACTCCCTCCGTCCTAAATATAAATCATTTTACAGATATCACGTGCCAAAATGAGTGAATCTACACTTGACAATATGTCTTGATAACTATTTCTCACGTCAGAAGGTTTATAATACCAGAGCCTTGCAGGTGGTCAACAATTTCTGGGCAAGTCATTTGTAACACCGCAATGTCAATACCAAAAGTTTTAAATTTGCCATAGTCATGATTTTACCCTTCTCCCATGTATGCATGTTTGTAGGATTTCTTTACTTGCGCAGATGGTGAGCAGGATCACGCAAATGTGGTGATTGAGAATATTGCCAAGAAACTAATCCACGACATGCACTATGAGGAGAGCGTCCGGTTAGTGGTCAAGTATAACACGGGTTATCTCAATATCAAGATTTCAAAAAAGGATGCTCGAGAAAAGCATCTTCCAGGGGAAAATTACTTCAAGGCAAGTGATGATGGTTGCTTGTTATTCCCTACATGACCGCAAATTAGACTCCTTCCTAAGATGTATTTGTTTACTCATTCCAGGTGATTCCTTGATGGTGCGCTCACAAATGTCCATGCTGGGAGAAGATCGCCGATTGGTGGACAGATCTAGTGTGGTGGACTGAACACAAGGTAATAGTAGATCGGCGTAGATTGATGGGTTGTCCAGGATACCGTCAAGGCAACCGCACCATCCTGGTGTTGTCTCCAAACTTGTAAGCAACAACATCATTTTCTTTTCATCAAGTTCTCTTTCATTTGCAAGCAATCCTTTGATTGTTTGGATCGCTTTCTCTTGCAGAAAGAAGACACTGGCGAGGACATATCTTACTTCACGATGTGTAGCAAGAAACATACCAAAGATGACAAGGACAAGGGCCCTCTCCACCAGAGAATGACTGGATCAACTCTAAAGCTCGGTCAGATGGGGAGAAATACACCAACAAATTAAAGGAGGCATATGGGCAAGATGCTGATCCTCACGTGGTACCATTTGACCCCGCGGTGGCCATTGCCGCGACAAACGGTAGGCCGAGTGGCCGGATGACGGTTCACGTCAATTCCGTCATAACCCCCTCCCTTCCGAGAGTCAGCACGCTCTGTGCTACGAGTACTAGCTCTAGTCCCACCATATTGCGTCGCGTACCACATACCGTGGCCATTATTGATGAAATTCAGGTTAGTGCTTGTTCACTGATCCTTCATGGTCCTGCATGTTTGCATTTCAACACGGATGACATTTGCATTGCTATATTGTAGACCCGGCTGAATGACACCGAGAAAGAAGGAGATGAAGACCGGGCTAAGCTGAAGACACAATATGATCTAGTGAAGTATTTACAACTGATGACCCACAAGTGTAGGGGATCTATCGTAGTCCTTTCGATAAGTAAGAGTGTCGAACCCAACAAGGAGCAGAAGAAATGATAAGCGGTTTTCAGTAAGGTTTTCTCTGCAAGCACTGAAATAATAGGTGATAGATAGTTTTGTGATAAGATAAATAGTAACGAGCAAAAAGTAAATAAAGCGAATAAAGTGCAGCAAGGTGGCCCAATCCTTTATGTAACAAAGGGTAAGCCTGGACAAATTCTAATAATGAGGAAGGAGCTTCCGAGGACACATTGGGAATTATCGTCAAGCTAGTTTTCATCACGTTTGTATGATTCGCGTTCGGTACTTTGATAATTTGATATGTGAGTGGACCGGCACTTGGGTACTGCCCTAACATGGACAAGTATCCCACTTATGATTAACCCCTATTGCAAGCATCGACAACTACAAAAAGGAGTATTAAGGTAAACCTAACCACAACATTAAACATATGGGTCCATATCAACCCCTAACGAAGCAACACATAAACTAGGGTTTAAGCTTCTGTCACTCTAGCAACCCATCATCTACTTATTACTTCCCTATGCCTTCCTCTAGGCCCAAATAATGGTGAAGTGTCATGTAGTCGACGTTCACATAACACCACTAGAGGAGAGACAACATACATCTCATCAAAATATCGAACGAATACATAATTCACATGACTACTAATAGCAAGACTTCACCCATGTCCTCAGGAACAAACGTAACTACTCACAAAGCATATTCATGTTCATAATCAGATGTGTAGTAATATGCATGAAGGATCTAAACATATGATCTTCCACCAAGTAAACCAATTAGTATCAACTACAAGGAGTAATCAACACTACTAGCAACCCACAGGTACCAATTTGTGGTTTTGATACAAGAGATGAACTAGGGTTTTGAGATGAGATGGTGTTGGTGAAGATGTTGATGGAGATTGATCCCCTCCCGATGAGAGGATCGTTGGTGATGATTCCCCCCTCCCGGAGGGAAGTGTCCCCGGCAGAACAGCTCCGCCAGAGCCCTAGATTGATTCCGCCAGGGTTCTGCCTCGTGGCGGCGGAGTTTCGTCTCGTAAGCTTGCCCATGAATTTTTCCAGGACAAAACCTTTCATATAGCAGAAGATGGACGTTGGAGGCCCACCAGGGGGCCCAGGAGATAGGGGAGCGCCCCCTGTCTCCTGGACAGGGTGTGGGCCCCCTGGCCTATTTCTTTTGCTCATAATTCCTTAATAAATCCAAAAAGTTGTTTCGTGGAGTCTCAGGTCTTTTGGAGTTGTGCAGAATAGGTTTCCAATGTTTGCTCCTTTTCCAGCCAGAATTCCAGCTGCTGGCATCCCCCCTCTTCATGGTAAACCTTGTAAAATAAGAGAGAATAGCCATAAGTATTGAGATATAATGTATAATAACAGCCCATAATGCAATAAATATTGATATAAAAACATGATGCAAAATGAACGTATCAACAACATATGATGGCTAATCTTTATTCCATGCACGGTAAACCAGTGCGAAACATGCCAGCGGCGCGTGGAACATTGTGAGTTCCGTTCGAACTATTTCTATCATCATTTTCAGCATTACCATATGCATTCATCTTATTGTCTCAAAATTCTTACAGCTCAATCCATCACAAGGGTCGAACAATGTTCCGGTAATTCCACTTCAAGTTGTTGGGGTTGGGGAATCATACGTCTTCAACGTATCTATAATTTTTGATTGTTTCATGCTATTATAGTATCAATCTTGGATGTTTTATATGCAACTTTATGCAATTATATATCATTTTTTGGGACTAACCTATTAACTTAGTGCCTAGTGACGGTTGCTGCTTTTTTGCTTGTTTTTGACATTTTCGAGAAATCAATATCAAACAGAGTCCAAAACAAGAAAAAGCTTTGGATTAATTTTTTCTGGACCAAAAGAGACCCTAGAAGGTTCAGGAAAAGACCTGGAGAGTCACGAGTGAGCGACAAGCTCAGGAGACGCGCCCCCGTGGGGGGGGGGGCAGGCTTGTGGGCCCATCGTGGCACCTCTTGACCAAACTCCGCCTCTATAAATTCTCAAATAAATCCCCTGATATCAAAGAGCCACGCAAAATACTTTTTCCGCCGCCGCAAGCTCGTGACATCCCATGTGGAGACCTTCTCCGGTACTCTGCCGGAGGTGGAACCGATCACGGAGGGGCTCTACATCAACCTTGAAGCCCTTCTGATGATGTGTGAGTAGTTTACCTCGGACCTACGGGTCCATAGCTAGTAGCTAGATGGCTTCTTCTCTCTCTTTGATTTTCAATACAATGTTCTCCTAGATGTTCTTGGAGATCTATTCGATGTAATCACTTTTCGCGGTGTATTTGTTGAGATCCGATGAATTGTGAGTTTATGATCAGATTATCCATGAATATTATTTGAGTCTTCTCTGAACTCTTTTATGCATGATTATTATAGCTTCGTATTTCTCTCTGATCTATTGATTTGGTTTAGCCAACTAGATTTATTTTTCTTACAATGGGAGATGTGCTCTGTAATGGGTTCGATCTTGTGGTGCTCAATCCCAGTGATAGAAGGGGACATGACACATATTGTATCGTTGCTATTAAGGATTAAAAGATGGGCTTTATTAATGCATGAGTTTACTTTGTCTACATCATGTGATCTTACTTAAGGCGTTACTCCGTTCTTTATGAACTTAATACTCTAGATGCATACTTGATAGCAGTCGATGTGTGGAGTAATAGTAGCAGATGAAGAATCATTTCAATCTACTTGTCTTAGACGTGATGCCTATATACATGATCATTGCTTTGGATATCGTCATGATTATTTGCTTTTCTATCAATTGTCCAACAATAATTTGTTTATTCACTGTATGCTATTTTCAAGAGAGAAGCCTCTAGTGAAAACGGCCCCCGGGTTTATTTTCATCATATATTAAAAATAAAAAATACTTTGTTGCAATTTTATTTGCTTTATTTTATTTTGTGTTTTATTTATCCATCTACCTATATAAGATTTGATCCATGCAATTAACCGCCGAGGGATTGACAACCCCTTGTTCGCTTTGGGTGCAAGTATTTATTATTTTGTGTGCATGTGTTGTTGACGAGGTGTTGCTTGGTTCTCCTACTGGATTGATAATCTTGGTTCTTAACAGTGGGAAATACTTATCTCCACTGTACTGCACCTCATGTCCTCTTCGGGGAAATCCCAACGCAGTTCACTAGTAGCAGGGAAGCAAACAAAATGATGCCTTCTGATATTGATGTTCCCACTCTGATGTCCAAAACCGCATGAATGTCATGTTATGTTGATCATTGAGCTCTTCCTTGTATGTGCTTGAGAACTATTGCATGTTGTGTGTGCTTGAGACCTATGAACTTGTAGTAGTGAAGTGTGCTTGACAACTATTGCACCTTTTATGCACTATTGCTTCTATGTGGTAGGTGCTTGAGAATTATTGCATTTATGTGCGATGTTGCTTATATGTGGGATGTGCTATGTGGGATGCGCTATATGCTGTTGTTGTATATGTTTTGCTGAGATAAACCAAAAATAAGGGGAAAATGTTGTTGGACGGTCACACTCGGTAACATATGTTATCCCGAGAGCTCCTTCGGTAAAGCCTCTTGAACTAAAGCATGCTTCTAAGCTTGCCGAGTCAAGCTCTCGGCAAAATGTGCTGACCTGTAGAGCCTGACATCTTTGCCGAGAGCATCCATGCTCTCGGCAAACTAAGTAAACTTTCCTGACAGGAGCTCTCGGCAAAACACGGGCTCGCTCTGTGAGGTGGTTGACACGTGGTTATTTGCTATACGTTAGCTTTGCTGAGAAGGGCACTCGGCAACGCACCGGCTCGACACAAGACACGGGACCCTCCACTTAGGTGGTGGACACGTACCGAGAGTAGGTCTTGCCAAAGCAGCGGCTCGGCGTACAACATGGGACCCACCTATCAGGTGGTGGACACGTGGTAGTTTGCTACTCGTTAGCTTTGCCAAGAGTAGTTCTCGGCAAAGCAGCAGCTCAACATACAACATGGGACCCACATGTCAGGTGGTAGACACATGGCAGTTTGCAATTCTTTAGCTTTGCCAAGAGTAGGGCGTGAGACTCGGCTGTCAGGTCGTGGACACATGGCAGTTTGCTACTATTTAGCTTTGCCGAGATTGGCTCTCGGTAAAGCTGCGCCACGTGGCCATCACCGTCTCCATCTGTCATTTGTGAGTCGGATTTATTTTGCTGAGGGGTACAGTTTGGCTCTCGGCAAACTGTTTGCCGAGTGCCTGAGGGTTGGTTCTCGACAAAGTTCTGCTTGCCTGAGGGGTGTATGTCGGGTGATCTTTGCCGAGAACAATGCTAGACAAAGATTTGCCGAGTGTTTTTGGCCCTTTGCCGAGTCTTTCTGGCACTCGGCGTAGTGTGTAATTCCAGTAGTGTATGCATATGAATTCATTTTAAATATAGCAATACCACAAGATCAACTAGGGTTCATCCAGACATCTATATCCATCCATTGATACACACATCAATTCTAATTAAATTTAGTTACAAAAATTTAAAACTAGATGAATTAGGGTTCACCTATATCCATTCATTCATCCACACATCCAACATATATCCACCTCCAACATATATCCATCCATTCATCCACATCCATATATCCATCCATCCATCCATTCATTCAAATCTCAAAACGACTCCCTCCGTTCATAAATATAAGTCTTTTTAGAGATTGCAATATAGAATACATACAGAGCAAACTGAATGAATCTATAAATCTAGAATGCGGCTATGGAATCCGTACTGAAATCTCTAAAAGTACTTATATTTAGGAATGGAGGGAGTACAAGATGAACTAGGGTTCACCTAGTGCCAAAAAACTCATCAAAACTAGAGCTATTTGACTAAACTAATTGGAGAGATCGAAAGAGCTTACTTCTCTCTTCGCGGAGGCATCTCGATCTGCAAAAGTGACGAAGAAACGAAGAAGACCGAAGGAGTGGAATGTGGAGAGGAGGGAGCCGCCGCCCCTCTCTTTTTCTCGGGCGGTAGGAGGAAGAAGGGGGCTGGCTCGGTTGGTGGGACCTGCTAGCCCCC